>NC_069087.1:5511607-5731753 GCF_947172395.1 Bicyclus anynana | reverse complement strand
AATGTGAGTATTCCTGCGAAGGCGAATTGAAGGCCACTTGAGTTTATCGCGAAATTCGGAAATATGATCATATTTGCGAAGTCCAAATCATGATGAACTTCCGCAAAGTAACGCCTGCTTCTATCCAATACTTTCTTTATGTTTATATTGGTTATTATTTCCGTTTTTCTTTCGACCTATGAACTTTAATCCGAGGTCAACAAGGCCAACGAGGCAGTGGAGGCATAGATAGATACTCAGACAGTATTATGAGATTTTCCTGGTTTGGTGACGTCAGATATCAAAACACTCTAACCGTTTAAAAGGCTCTTATACATGAGCGGCACGGCAACGGCAGAGGCAACTGCTGCCGTCTCCACCGGTTGACGGCTGCCGTCGACGTATAAGCGGCAGCCGTTGACTCTAAGCGAGACGACCCTCGCATTTCTACCGGTTATCTCTTAGACTATTAACCTGGCATGTATACGTGATTAAGACATATAGGTACTAAACTACAAAATATGAACCAACTAGGTATTATTAACCAAAAGCTGCCAGATGCCGCGAACAATAGGTGTATGCTTGGACGAACACACAGATTATCCATACATTGTGCATTCTAAATTACCTAGTACCTGACCTATTGTTATAATAGGTATTAAATTATTAGTAGATGACCTATTGTTATAATAGGTATTAAATTATTAACATGATTCACTAGCTTGTAGCCAATGGCGTACATAGCGTTTTTAACTAGGGTATGCACTATGTGGACAAATTGTACAAAATAGAAAATTCTCTATTAAGTGCAGGGTTCATAATGAGTCCTCAGGGTAGGCAGGGCATTTTTGCATCTATGGTTTGAACGCCACCGCTTGTAGCACAGCTTGTAGGTTGAGGTATTTATGGTTAACTTGGAGATGTCCTTGACTTTTTAACCCCCGACGCAAAGAGGTGTGTTATAAGTTTGATGTGTCTGTCTGTGGCACCATAGCTCCCGAACGGATGAAGAGATTTTAATTTAGTTCTTACCATCAGGTGAGTAGGTAACTTGTATAAATAAAAAAAAAAGTAAAAGCGCTTCATCCGATCGGAAGTTATGGTGCCACAAACAGACAGACACGTCAATCTTATAACAATTAACACTCCTCTTTTTGCGTCGGGGGTTAAAAATAGACTGCTATATATTTTTTTATTTAAAGAATAACACAAGTAAACACGATTTTTGAGTCTGAGTTCTGTGGTGCTGATTTAGATTAATAATGTCTAACTTAACAATAAAAAAATACTTTTATTTGATAAAGTTTGCTTTTGTAGCAACCAGAACGCAATTTCTAATTTTAAGAAAATCTTATTTTTTTAATTCAGTAGAATACAAAGGCAAGAAAAAGAACTTTAATTTATATGTTAATCACCTTTATTTACAAAGAACAATAAAGATAAATCTCCAAATACATAAAAAGAATCAGTAAGAAACTTTAGAAATGAATATTTTTTGTTTTTCTTCTGTGTGAGTAGGAACCTTCTCGTATTAGACTCCAAATGTAGTCACCCATCATATTCTCATTATATTGTCCTTGATAACGTTGTTCAAAGTTTATCATATCTTGGTGAAAGCGTTCTCCTTGCTCTTCTGAGTATGCCCCTAAGTTATCTTTAAACTGGTCTAAGTGAGCATGTAGCATATGTACTTTAAGGGACATTCTGCATCCCATGAGTTTGAAATTCTCAAGCATATTAGAAATGAGCTCTTTATAATTTGCAGCTTTTTTATTGCCAAGAAAGCCATGGATCACTGCTTTAAGGCTGAGCCACGCTTGTTTTTCGTGAGCGTTCAGTAGCTCTGGGAATTTTTCACTGGCCATTATTTTCTTAATTTGTGGACCGACGAAAATACCAGCTTTAACTTTAGCCTCTGAAAGTTTAGGGAAAAAACTCTTTAAGTATTCAAAAGCTGGAGAATCTTGACGAAGAGCCTTCACAAATTGCTTCATGAGGCCTAATTTAATATGCAATGGAGGCATCAAAATATGATCGGCCTTCACAATCGGTTCATTCTTGACATTATGTTTTCCTATCTGGAACTCGATCCGTTCTGGCCATAACTGCTGCTTGTAGTGAAGTGTGTCAGCTCTACTGTCCCATAAGCAAAGATAGCATGGATATTTAGTGTATCCGCCTTGCATACCCACCAGAAAACCTACCATCTTGAAATCCCCTATAACTGGCCAAGCATACTCTTCATACTTTAAAGTTTGAAGCACCATTTTAACGCTTTCGTAATTTTCTTTGAGCATTGCAGAATGAGCCAAAGGTAGTGATGGAAATTTATTTCCATTGTGAAGGAGGACTGCTTTTAAACTTTTTGTAGAGCTGTCGATGAAAAGACGCCACTCAGAAGAAACACAAGGGATTCCGATCGCATCAAATAAACCTTTCACGTCATTGCAATAACACAGTCCGTCTTTCTTTGTAAAAAATCCAGAAAATATTTCATGACGCTTTCTTTGATCACTTATATTAACATCCTGCTTGAGCAAATTCCACTGTTTTAGCCGTGAAGCTAATATTTCTGCTTTAATTTTAGGTAGGTTTAAGTCTCTTACTAAATCATTAAACTCTTCTGAATTAATAAGATGTGGTTCAACAGACACTGATTTGATTAAGAATTCGCTGCCTTCGCTACTACTACAATCTTGTGATAGCGGGAGCTCTTCCTTCAAATTGGAACGAGAAGGCACAGGAAAATGTTCACTGTGGGGTACCGGAGCGGTTGTTGATGGCAATTCTGGGTACTGAATCTTTTTGGCATTTTTGCCAGCCCGACGCTTACGTGGATTGACAAGACAAAAGTAGCAATCACTGATGTGATTAGTGGGCTCCCTCCATATTCTTGGTACTGCAAACTTCATACTTTTTTTTTCTCCTCGATACCAAGCTGAAAAAAAATAACATACATATAAACGTATATACATATACACACAGGTTATAACATATCGTACTTTTCTTGCGATTAGTATCCTTGAAAGTTATGATGTACTCTCTTACCTTCTAATGTGTTTTTGCAGTAACTACATGAGAATTTAGGTGCCCATATTTTATCTTGACTTCGAATGGGAAGATTAAAATAAGCTTCATAAGCTTCACAGAGTTTTACATTTGACGACAAACTGAATTTCATAGCTCTTACTTTAATGAATTCGCCGCAAATATAACAAAAAGAGTTAACGTCATTTTTACACTTTTTGGAAGCCATTTTAGATTTCGCGCCACACAAATAACGTCGTTTCTTGGTAATGCTCACGCGCATACTACCGAGACTACCTGCCGGTCCCCGCTTCACACCTGTAACCCCCCACCAACTCCGTCTCTAGCGTGTTAAAACCCTTGCACCTCAAACTGTCTGCCAAAATATTAAAATATTTATTTTTCATCGTAAATTGTACAAAAGCAAACTTTATTTGCAATGAACGAAGTTTCTGGTTACTTTTAGTTGTAAAAAATCAGAAAATATTAATTTAATAACAAACCCAAAAAAATTTTTTTTTTTTGTTGACTTGTGTAATTTATAAATATGAATGATATTCTTGTTCCCTTCTAACTAGTCTGAAAATACCGTGTAAGGACTACGACCTTTCGGTGATGAAAGGTCCCCTTTACCGTTGAGCTATTGATAATAATAATAATAATCTTTATTTCAGATAATAAAATCCATAAATTACATTCAATTGAATAAATTTTAATATTCTATTGTTAGTAATATTAGTAGTTATAGGTACTTATAAACTAAATTAAAATATGTTAGTGAGTTAGTAATGACAGTATCTGCCATTTATGAAGCACCGTGAGTGCATATGCAAGTGCACCCAGTGCTTCATAAATGGATTTACACCATTTTCCACCAGCGTTTTTAATATGCTGTTGGAGCTCTCGCGCATTCTGTGCATAACTGATGCTGTTCTTTTTCGCATTATAGCATAAAAGTTATCTGTATGTTCTTCAGCAAACACCAGTGATGCAATGCAGTTACCCCATCAGTGTCCTAAACCCATTATTGTATTGGACTCGCAGGTCGCTATAGGCCCTTTGCGTATTATGTCACCCACAAGCTGCATGTGTAAAATGTTTGACAGTATGCCTTAAATAGGGTCAATGATGATGCTTATGATATACTTAGATTGTCATTAACATTCCAGCACGTGGGTACAGACGACAGCATGAGCGACGACGTGTTCGAGGACGACACGCTGCGCGCGCCCGCCGTCCGCAGCACGCCTTCTCCCACCGGCTACCGGGACTACCGGCCCGAGTCCCCGGCGCGGACCGTCATTGATGACGACGTGCCTATACACAAGGTAGGCACACTTAAGAGTCAGAGCATCACTCTCTACGGGCTACCAGGGCTAGGGACTACCTGCCCGAGTCCCCGGCGCGGACCGTCATTGATGACGACATGCCCATACACAAGGTAGGCAAACTTAGAGTCAGAGCATCACTCCCCTCGGGCTACCAGAGTTCGAGACTACAGGACTAAGACCCCAGCTTGGATCGTCATTGTAGACGTGCCTATACACAAGATAGACACACTTAGAGTCAGAGCATCACTCCCACGGACTACCAGAGTTTGGGACTACTGGCCCGAGTCCCCGGCGCGGACCGTCATTGATGACGACGTGCCTATACACAAGGTAAGTACACTTAGAGTCAGAGCATCACTCCCTACGGACTACCAGGGCTCGGGACTCCAAGTCCCCGGCGTGGATTATTTATCAATCGTCATTGATGACAACGTGTCCATACACAAGATAGACACACTTAGAGTCAGAGCATCAATCCCACGGACTACCAGGGCTCGGGACTACAGGACTAAGTCCCCAGCTTGGATCGTCATTGTAGACGTGCCTATACACAAGATAGACACACTTAGAGTCAGAGCCTCACTCCCCTCGGGCGGGTTCGGGACTACAGGACTAAGTCCCCAGCTTGGATAGTCCCATACAAGAGGTAGACACACTTAGAGTCAGAGCATCACTCCTCACGGGCTACCACCGCCTTAGTCCCCGGCGCGAACTGATTAATAAAAACAAAATATGTTTATTAATCTATGTTTATTTGTTTCAGACAATTCTTCTCGGCGACAGTGGAGTAGGAAAAACGTCGCTTCTCGTGCAATTTGAGACTGGAAAATTTCAAGCCGGCAACTTTTCTGCAACAGTCGGCATCGGGTTCACTGTGAGTAATACAATAGTTTTATTCTAAATATTTTTAAATTAAAAAAAAAATTTCAATTAATGATTTTCCGAATTTCATTATAAAAATATGCTATCACAAATATTAACCGAATTTGTTTTGCGTTTCCGATATTAGGTAGGTACCTATAATAAAACAGCGGTTTTATTGTTAGTATAGCATTTATATCCAGCTGGGCTATTCACTAATTTGGCCTTTATTAACAACCTATTATTAAAATAAACAACAAATCAAATAACCACCGTCGTATTCGTTTTCCGAAAAGCATTCCTAACCAAATAGATATCCACAAAGCTTTGTCAGTAAGCACATTGACGATATTTTTACCGGTAAACTCAATTTTGATCAGTCAAAATTAAATAGTGAATACGAAATCAGGTGACATAAAAATGACTAAGAATAGGCAATTCACTAACTTTGACGTCATCATCATCATCATCATCATATCAGCCGATGGACGTCCACTGCAGGACATAGGCCTTTTGTAGGGACTTCCAAACATCACGATACTGAGCCGCCTGCATCCAGCGAATCCCTGCGACTCGCTTGATGTCGTCAGTCCACCTGGTGGGGGGTCGGCCAACACTGCGCTTACTAGTGCGGGGTCGCCATTCCAGCACTTTGGGACCCGAACGTCCCTGGAAGACGTCTTTAAGCTTCTGGACTGGAGCGGACTTGGCATCAACATCAATGGCGAGTACATCACTCAACTGCGGTTCGCGGATGATGTAGTCATCATGGCACAGACTCTGGATGACCTTAGTACCATGCTCAATGACCTCAGCAGCGTTTCTCAACAGGTGGGCCTGAAAATGAACATGGGCAAAACAAAAATAATGTGTAATGCTCATGTATCGCTCCACCCAGTTATAGTTGAGAACGCTGCACTCGAAATTGTAGACGAATACATATACCTATTACATGTGGTCCAGTTAGGTAGGTCCAATTTCGAGAAAGAGGTGAACCGTCGAATTCAACTCGGCTGGGCTGCATTCGGGAACTTTGACGTATGTTAGTTGATTTATAGTTAGTTAGTTGATGACATAGTTACATACATATACATACATCGTCGTTATCAACCCATTTTCGGCTCACTGCTGAGCTCGAGTCTCCTCTCAGAATGAAAGGGGTTAGGCCAATAGTCCACCACGCTGGCCCAATGCGGATTGGCAGACTTCACACACACAGAGAATTAAGAAAGTTCTTTGGTATGCAGGTTTCCTCACGATGTTTTCCTTCACCGTTTGAGACACGTGATATCGAATTTCTTAAAATGCACACAACTGATAATTTGGAGGTGCAGGCCCCGGACCGAATTCGAACCCACACCCTCCGGAATCGGAAGCAGGGGTCATAATCACTGAGCTATCGCGGCTTCAATATACATAGGTACATACGCGCGCAAAAAATTAACGTTCTTGCAGTCGGGTAAAAACAATCTGGGTCAGGTTTTGCTTATCTTTTTATTGCTCAAAGTATATATTTAATATAGATACCGAGATCTTATCAATATCTTTGCGAAGAAGTTATTAAATGTCTAAAGGCTACATTAATTCCTTTATCCAAAGGATCGTCTGGCAGATATTGCTATAAGCAATAAGCTTTTGCACATAAGTACTTGTTTACTACATTTTCGTCTATTTTTAACCGACTTAAAAAAAAGGAGAAGGTTCTCAATTCGACGCGTATGTTTTTTTATGTTTACCTCATAACTTCGCCATTTCTTAACGATTTTTTTTTTCAAGAATATTACCAGATTGATGCTATTTAATTTTCATGTAAATCGGTCCAATGATTTTATATTAAAACGAAAATGACGAAATTGCAGTAATTTTGTGTTAAAACGAAAATAAAAATAACGAAATTACCCGTAGGTACCTACTGTGGCGCTTTCGTTTACTATACTGGGTGTAATTATTACGTCACTGGTTTGGCACCGCCTTCAAAGTGATCAGAAGGTAGCGCAATACAATGTTATTTTTCGCTTATTATTTATGTTTGTGATTTGGAAGTCGGTTCAACTTTTTGTTGTTAAAAAAGATTTTCTTCGTTATTGTTTTTCTTTTGTGCTAAATAAATATATAAATAAATAGCTCCCAGTCAAATGAGTTGCGGAACTTGGAACTTAATACATAGATAGTTAAACACAGATGCTTGTTACCATTTCGTTATAGATTAGGTATAGGTATACCCGGAATCGGTAGAGACGGTCAAGTTTCGTATAATAATAACTAATTGGTTTAGTCGCCTCAAACGGAATAATTGGAGATTCGTGGATGAAGGTTTCTCTGTGTAATTAATCTGTCTCAAGCGGCGGGATATCCGTATACAAAGTAACCTGAAACATAACCGGATATCATGATAACTTGGTACATAACCATAATTCATTTCAGGAATTACTTTAAAGCTGTACGTATACCTGCTTACTACTTTAATAGTCTAGCGAATTCTACTCTTCTACTTAATATAGGTAAACCGATAAAACTTCTACTTAATATAGGTACTTAATATAGGTAAACGAGATAGTTTGTAATAGATGTATGTTTGTTTGTATGTTTGTCACTCTTTATCGCCGCTACTACTGAAGCGATTTGGCTGAAATTTGGAATGGAAATAGATTTCACTCTGGATTAACACATAGGCTACTTTTCATTCCGGAAAAATCCATGGTTTCCGAGGGATTTGTGAAAAACTAATTTTACGCGGACGAAATCGCGGGCGTCCGCTAGTCTTTTATAAATCTAATGAGCCACGCGGCTAAAACCTGAACTAAAATTGACAGCGCCTTACACAAATGATAATTAGACCGCCATTACCAAATGACAATAAGCGCCATTAGCGCCGCGTCTGGGGGACTCCTTTCATGAAAAGGACTTTACTAACAATATCTATTTCATAAGGGCCTTATAAAATAATCATTTGTTGTATAAGCAATAATACTTTGTAACCGAAGTACATTATTGTAATAACTTACCCGACCTACAAAATTTATCCCAACTATTTACTCAGGTTACTGCTATAAAGGGAGGGTCTTATTTACTCAACTGATTTCTACAAATCAATTTGGAACTCTATAAACCTCGAAATGTAATCGGATAAGATAGATTGGAATAGGTACTTCCTTTTATTATGCCTACTATACCTACAACATACTTTAATTATTATCTGCTTGAAGAAGGTAGTCTGGTTTTATTAACTACGTTAAGTAATTCGATTTTTAGTAACCCGGAACCGGAACCTAAAAATAACAAACAAATATTTACTCGACTAGAGGTTGTAGGTATGTCTAGGGATGTTGTAATCTAGTAAAATCTTTTTACAGAGCTCCCTTTAATAATTTTTATCAAACGCCTAGAAAAGTCTCTTCACGCGAGTTCAACTCGCACTAGTCCTGTTTTTTTTTTATTTGACCCAAACTGGAAAATTTAGATAGATTTACGTTGTATTGTAAGTTCGTGGACTACTCCTAATAATCTATACTAATATTATAAAACTGAAAACTTTGTTTTTTGATTGAACGCGCTAATCACAGGAACTACTAGTCCGATTTGAAAAATTCTCTCAATGCTAGATCTTTCTATATACTTATCTATGAATATCAATCGTGGAAGGCTATATGTATATTATATCCGTATTCCTACGGGAAAGGCGTCAGCTCATAGGTAAACTTTAATTTGTAGTTTTCTACTAGATAATAGACTTAGTGTTGGAAATAAGAGTAAATTTTCGCTATTTTGTCGAATAACTTAGAAATTATTTACTTTGAAAATTACAAAGAAATATATTACAGATTTAAGATGTATTTTACAAGTACTTTCACTTGATATGTAGTTTGCAAATATTTTCTTTTTAATTTTACGTCTTACTTTCCTACGACTATCCTGAATTCGTGTATTCACGTAACACCTCTGAATTTGGGTCAAAGTAATTGACATACCAATTTCGATTTTAATCGAAAAATAATCAATTTATTAGATTGAAAAAGTAAAAATATATAAGCTGGTGGGTAGCACAATAAAATTCAAAAGCTTTTAAAAAATGTCTTATTCAATCAACATGGGCGTTTTCAATTTTGACGCAAACTTGCGATGAGTTTTGCCCCTGTTGTGTAGACCAATTAGCAGTTTGCGGTCTTGTTGACGTTCGAGGAACAGTGTTGCTTTTGGCAGGAGTCAGTTGTTGTATTTCCAATTCGGATACCAAGTTAAATATTTTGTTCTTCGCTATCGCTTGTAGGTATGGTGAGAAACTCTTAACTGTATTCGATAAGCTCAGAAAGAATAAATCCATTTGGTCATGAGCGATTTCGGTTTCTTTGTATTCTTTAATGACATCATCTGAATAATTTGTTGCTACATACGAAGACGGGTTCGCTTGTGAGTTGACCCACTTTTGGGGATTCTTTGTTATTGTGACAGTTGATGTATCTATTTGAGAATGAGCTAAAATGAAAGAGAAATAATTATTTACATTATTCCTTATTCATCAGAATGAATTTATTAATCAATTTTAGAGAAAATACAATAATATTCATAAGTAATTAATATTGTTTTTAATTAGGAAAAGTACTTATAGCTACTAGTACTTAGCGGTATAGATAGATAGGTACAATCATTTTAAATATAAAATATAGTTGCTTGAACAAACTTCTACTCTTTGGACTTCACGTTAATACGTTAATTAAAAAGCTAGCTTAGCGAAGTATAAAGTTAATGAAATGGTTGGACTTAATTTTCAGTAAATAAAATATTTAAAATTTAATATACAAACCAAAATTAGCTGGGTCCATTGCGACAATATATTGTTCTAAGTTTTCCACCTGTTCAATTTCGTCCCTCTCATTCTTATAACTATCTTCAACATCTGGGTTCGAAATATTTTCATCGTTCTGATCTCCTTCATTGTCGTTTTGGACCATTTTTTTCTTTTCAGATAAATATTTATTTAGATATGAAATTTCGTCTTCGTATTTCCATTTCTTAATTTTCACGGACGGCTGTTCACTTATACGCTGTTTCCTTTTATTTATGGCTCTTCTGTATGCGTCTCTTAAGCCTTGCCATTTGTGTTTGCACGCGGAAGCTGAAAAGAGGAGGCTTTTTAATTTTATATTTATATGTGACTTTTTCTCACAACACAAATTTGAATAAAGCTTTATGGAGGTATTTGACGCTACATGTGGTTAGTAAATAATCAAAACCTTTTGACAAAATGACCATATTAGAGAAAACAATAATGTTGTCTGTTTAGTAATTTGCTGATAGATTACATAAATATAAATTTTGATGATACAACTTAGTCAAATCAAACGAATGAAAAGTAAAAAGAAATCAATGAGCGCTTAAAAACGCAATATAAAAAACTCAGTCGGATAAAATTACAACAATGAATGACTTGAACTCATATAATATACCTATACATACATATAAGATATCTATAAACTAGTTCACTAACAATGAATACGTGATGTTATTAATTGTGTCATACTTTTCTCTCTCATTTATTTATTACTTCTTTTTTTTAAAATTTTTAACAATATAAGTATAGTGTCATACTTATTTGTATGTATTTTTTAATGACGTTTAGCCCGGGGGCTGGATAGAGTTCAGTAATCATAATATGAGAACCGCATACTGTAGGTAAATAATAAAATTTTAACCTTGATTTTTTTTAATTGATTAGCCTTAAGTATCTGTAGACATAAGAAACAATTAGATATTTTCAGTAAATCAAGCAAAACAAATTTGTTGTAATGCTGAATAAATATTCAGTCTATTTACTCGAATTGAGGGGGTAATTAATAAATGGGCTAACATCCTGGCAACACTCACAAACGTAATCTTCATGCTTTTTTGCCTTTTGTAAGTTCAAAACTGTGTATAGAATGCAGCCCTGTTTAGTATACTCATTCCTCAACTTCTTTCTGCCCCACATATGCAATAAGTTTTTTGCAAGGATGGATTTTTGTTCACTAAATTTAAGAAAAAATATGGAAAACTTACAGTTAGCTCTCAGACTAGGCATATTAAAAATACTGTTAATAACGTTGGGTTTACTAAATATAAATATAAAGGCTGTAGTATAGGTTTAGGTATTTACTTGTAAATAAGTAACAAAAATGTTTGTGACTATAACTTTACTTAAAGTAATAGTATTTGACTACCCTACATAATAGTACCTGGTTGATTTAGTAACTGCGATATCTCGTTCCACGCAGCATCTTTCTTCATGCTATCCATGTATTTTGGATGTGACGTGTCGTATAAAAATACGAAATGTCGCACTAAAGCAATTAACTTTTCTTCATCCATTCTATCAATAATTATAAGTATAATATCACAGTTAATTTAACACACAGTGAATATGCACGTAATAATTTGAAAGTAAAATTACTTTTATTTCATGTTTTGAGTATAAAAGGTCGTTGTTTTTGTTATTGCGTCGGTACGGAGGAGCGACGTGGCAACGCCGCGTCGTGTACGCTACTATAGCCCGTTTACAACGCGTGGCCGTGGATCTAATTCATGCACGGCCGAGTGATGCGTTAAGTCGAGATAAAAAAATGTAGTCGAGTAACTTTAGTCGAACCTTAATTTTTTAGCCTCATAATAGGTAATAATTATTCTTTATTTGTATTTATTATAGATTATCTATTAGGTGCTTGGAATTAAATTCATTAGGTATACTTAGTAAGTTTATTACTTTATCTAATTAAAAGCTTCTTATACCCTAAAGAAAATTAATTACAATTTATTTTATAAGGTAGGTATAACGGTAAATTCCAGACAGACTAGGTAAGGTAGACTAATTAATTACGTATTAATTAGTTAGGTAACTAAATTATAAATGAAAAACCTTACTTATGCTAAATTAAAATGTAAGTATAAAAGAAGGCAAACACTTTCATTACTTTAATACTTTAAAATGTAAAAGAAACTTTGACAGTTATTTTGTTTTGTTCGTTTTAATAAAAATGCTCTTTTGGTTAAAAAATGGTCTTCATTTTCTCAATGAATAAGTTAATTGGATCGACTTTCATTTTGTCACATAAGCAGAAGTTAATTAATGACTTATTACTAATTTCTACTTCTTCTACAAATTATAAATTACCTAAGTATAATAAGTAACCTAAGCTTAAAAATGAATATTGTACCTATATCTACAATGGGGATGATGACTAGGTTTGAATATATTGATTGTTATGATACATTCGGGTAAATAAGGTCAATGTTAACTAATTTATACATAAAAAGTAAAGATTGTCTGGATATTTGCAAAATAAATAAGATTATAAAATTTCAAATTCTATTAATTTTTTTATCGTAATTAGATGAAAATTTATACAGTATGAGCTTCCTTACATTAAATGTGACATTTTTCAATAAATTAACTATAAACATAAACGCACAAATAACAAAGATATTAGTAATTTTGTTTGAACGCCCATACAAACCTAACGATCAGCGAGCCAACGACGTCACTAAATCGTACCATTTTGTATAGAGCGTTTTTAAGGGACCCGCGGCAGCGCCGCAAAATGTGACCCTTTAAATCCCTGTAGCTCCGAAAGTAATGATCGCAGATACCCTGTTCCTTTTACAAAATTGCTTTGCTATTAATATACTCTTAATTTATATACAACTAGCGGACGCCCGCGACTTCGTCCGCGTAAAAATTGATGTAAACTTCTCTACCTCTACCTTACCCTGCTCGTAAACCTACCCAACCCTACCCTACCCTACCCTACCCCTACCTTACTACTACCCTACCGCTAATGCTAACCCTTCCCTCCCCCCACCTTACCCTACCATAACCCTACCCGTAACCTATCCATACCCTATCCTACCCTACCCCTAATCTACCCCTACCCTACCCCTACCTTACTCCTACCCTACCGCTAACCCTAACCCTTCCCTACCCCTACCTTATCCCTACCCTAACCCTACCCTACCCGTACCCTACCCCTACCCTACCCTACCCTACGCTACCCCTATCCTACTCCTCCCCTACCCTACACTTTCCCTAAATTACCCCTACCCTACCTCTATCCTACCCCTTCCCTACCTCTATCCTATCCCTACCCTCAGCAAAATTGATCCAGCCTTTTGTGCGTGGTGCAATGACCAAAAGACTATAATTTGCCAATCGACTTCTATGCTAATACTATAAAGAGGTAAAGTTTGTGTGGTTGTCGGGGGTAATCTCTGGATCTACTGGACCGATTTGGAAAATTCTTTTACCAATAGAAAGCTACATTATTTGCGAGTGTCATAGGCTATGCTTGGTCCTCATATTCATACGGGAACGGGAACCACGTAATTGAAACCGCGGGGCGTCATATAGCGGCATTTCTGCGACTTTCAGAAATTTTGTATTATCTCCGAAACTATATAACTAATTAACATACTGTAAAGGGCAAATCTTATCTCTATAACATCCTTGTGATTATTAAATAATTCATTTTGATAAGGATTTAAGTTTAGTTGTGTAAATAATGACGTAAACCTTAGTTTAAAATTTAAATAATTTATTAAAGTACTAAAGGTACTATATCTGCTAAAATATAAAAGATAGATATATGGTGTCGCGGACTTTTTTGTAGAACTTTTAAAGGTTCAAAAAACCTCCATACATTTATTTCAGTTATACGCAATGGTTGAGGCAGCGCATGCGAATAAGTAAGTTTTTCGGTCTGACCTGTAAGAGAAAACCCACGATATCTCAGTAGTTATATATGATAGAAATATAAAATATAGCCTATAGCACTCCCCGATAACGTAGCATTCTACTGGTGAAAGAATTTTTAAAATCGGTCCAGTAGTTCCGAAGATTACCCCATTTCAAAAAATTGTTACAAACTTACAAACTTACAAACTTACAAACTTACAAACTTTACCTCTTTATAATATTAGTATAGATTTAAAAAACTGTCATCATCCCTATTAAGATAATATTTTTATAGAGCAACTGCTGAGTTGACAGTTTATCACAATGTTTACCGAATGGTAGGTGCCTAAATTACTAATTAAACAAACAACTAATTGCATAAATGTATTCGATTTGTTACCAATATTCGATTCGACATTAGGACGGTTCCATCGCATCACTATTCCCGGCCTGTGGACTATACAACAGAGCGATAGCAGCTGCGCAGTGCACGGTGTGGCAACGTCGCGTGCCATGCACGGATCGCCCGCGTCGCGTCCCGAGTCCCCGCCGGCCGTCGGCCGTCGTCGGCGGCAACTCTGATATAATGGTTTATGATCCAACATTAGGAATATATACCCACTAGCAGAAGCCCGCGACTTCCTCCGCGTAAAAATCGATGTCAACTTTCAACCCCTATTTCACACTCTTCTATTTATGTTTTTGCAAGTTTTATAACGTATAGGACTTTTCATACAAAAACCCAGTCAAGGTTCACTTTTACTTATGTGCACTTCTTCATTAACCCTACCTTACTCCCAACCTACAATTAGCAAAAACGGTCCAGCCCTTTGAGCGTGATGGTGGTGAGCACGGGAACTTCGTAACTACGTAGGTAATTTGGACCGCGGGGAATAGTTTTTGCAGCGCACGCCATGTAAACAAAACTTTTGGAAAAAAAAGGATCTCTATTTTTTTGAAAATATAATATAGCCTATAGCCTTCCACGATAAATGGGCTATCTACCACTGAAAGTACTTTTCAAATCGGACCAGTAGTTCCTGAGATTAGCGCGTTCAATCAAACAAACAAACAAACTCTTCAGCTTTATAATATTAGTATAAATTACCCTCATCTGCACGGCTATTCTCTAACGATGTTTTGTATAACTCGCAAGTGCGAGTTTCAAATTCACCGCTATCTTTCTCATTCTGTAGTATCATGTTGAACAGAGAGAGACAAAGGTGAATTCGAAACTCACATTTGCGAGTTATAAAAATATCGTTACAGAATAGCCTATCTGTTACATTTTCATTAGTGATAAGCAATAAATGATAGCTTATGTTTACAGTGTAACATTGCAAATAGGTTGCCTAGTTACAGTGCGATCTAACCCATTTTTCATACAAAATCTAGGAAACCACGAACTAGAAAAGCAACCTAATATAGTTAAATTAAGCATAAGTTTTCATTTAACATACCTATTAGACGGCTAAATGACTAATGAGGGTCTATAAATAACGTTACTTAACTGTTCCTAACTGGCAACCCTAAAGTTGCAATGTGATAGCAGGGAACCTTTGCGTTTTCAATTATTTTGGGTATAATATAATAATTAGTGTATACTCAAAATATATATTTTAAATTAAGTTACCAATGAGGGAAGGAGATTAAATAAATTTTAAAAAATATATAATTTAATCTGGTCGCATTTTAACTAGGCAACCTATGTGTAATGTGTCCACCTCGAGTCTGTAGCGTCACCTAGGTATTTAGGATCACTTATGTTTTTTAAACAAATCTAAGGATATCTTAATTACTTAAATCCGTTCACCGATTTGGAAGATATGAGGAAATAAAGAATATTACATACATACATACTTACAAATATAGTATACATACACACAAGATACGTGCGAAAAACATAACCCTTCTTGCAGTTGGGTAAAACATTTGACGGCCTCCGTGGCGGAGTGGTATGCGCGGTGGATTTACAAAACGAAGGTCCTAGGTTCGATCCCCGGCTGGGCATATTGAGATTTTCTTAATTGGTCCAGGTCTGGTGGTGGAAGGCTTCGGCCGTAGTTAGTTACCACCCTACCACAAAGACGTACCGCCAAGCGATTTAGCGTTCCGGTACGATGCCGTGGAGAAACCGAAAGGGATGTGGATTTTAATTCTCCTCCTATCAAGTTAGCCCGCTTCCATCGAAGACTACATCATCACTTACCATCAGGTGAGATTGTAATCAAGGGTTAACTTGTAAAGAATAATAAAAAAAACACAAAAGGAATAAAAGGGAGACAAATACCTACCTAGGTACTTTATATTTCAATATTCCCACAGGAAATGAATCTTGGTGGGTAAACCCGTGGCGCACAACTAGTAATTAGTTATATCTATATCGTGAAGGTGCTGCTTGCTAACATTTTTCACAGCATCAAAAACGACCGTCTGAAAGGACATAATTTCAATTTGACATTTCCATTAAAATCAGACAGCTGATGAAGACGGCCGGAATTTCCTTTCGTTGATTAATTTCAGTAAAGTTTGGCCGAACGACACAACGGTGTTGAAGAGCTGTTTGAAGGGTTAAGCCCTTCAAACGGTCGATTTTACAGACCTAAGGAGTTTCGTCTATGTCAGGGATCGCAAACTTTGATTGTAATAATCAACAAAATCTACTATTTATTAAATAGTGGACGCCCGCGACTTTGTCTGCGAAATAATCGACGTCAACTTTCGTTGTACGTGGCGATTTAGAATGTACCTACCTATTAGGTATAAGTTACACTTAAAATATAAATATAAATATGTCATCGCGGAATTTTGCTATCAATATTTTTTAGTTTTTACATTAGAAAAATTAATTGATAAAGTGGTGGGAAGTCTTAGTCTTACCCTTTAGCGGTAGCTGATGGGGGATGAAAGGGTAAACTGTCTCGCCTTTCTACCTACATACTTTCTGCCCTCTGGAAAAATTAAAATATTGGTTTTACAGTATTAGTTTCGAAAGACAGAGCTTTTTTGACAATTTTTTCAATCTTTTCAAATTTAATTTTTTTCTCTGAATATTCAGTAGTTTTTTTAATTTTTTAATAAGTATAGAAAACTAATCCCCCTTTTTGGGTTTTTATATTTAAAATAAATGAAATGACACGCTGCTGATAGTTTTCGTGACTGCTGAGCGAAGACGTTTCATACTAGCCATTGACAATCAAGTATACCCACGTTTCCGCAGCGCTGCCCGTAGCGAACACGTTAACGACAGATACAGCGTCACTACTTAATGCTAGTCATTGACGATCAAGTATACCCTCGTTTCTGCAGCGCTGCCCGCAGCGAAGACGTTAACGACAGATACAGTGTCACTAATTAATGCTAGCCATTGACGATCAGGTATACCCTCGTTCCTGCAGCGCTGGCCGCAGCGAACACGTTTTATACTAGCCATTGACGATCAAGTATACCCACGTTTCTGCAGCGCTGCCCGCAGCGAACACGTTAACGACAGATAGGTACAGTGTCGCTACTTAATGCTAGTCATTGACGATCAAGTATACCCACGTTTCTGCAGCGCTGCCCGCAGCGAAGACGTTAACGACAGATACAGTGTCACTAATTAATGCTAGCCATTGACGATCAGGTATACCCTCGTTCCTGCAGCGCTGGCCGCAGCGAACACGTTTTATACTAGCCATTGACGATCAAGTATACCCACGTTTCTGCAGCGCTGCCCGCAGCGAAGACGTTTCACACCTTATTTTACTTCACCTGTTGAGAATATCGTTTATGCGCAGGGTTTATGTACAGAATTTTTAGATAGATATGTGCCTACTTGCATAATAGTCCAAATAAAGGTTGGTTTTCAATTAAAACTAGTCTGAAAGGTAGGTGCGAGGGTAGTTAGTGAAAACTATAAACTCGCAACACAAGTAAAATGGAAACTGTTACCTGCCTTGACCACAGTAAAGATATTACAAGCAGTATAATAACTCGGCCGTATTTTTGAAATAAATACCTACAGCCGCGCGGTACGTAAACATGTCATAGGGCTGCCCGCATGCAGCAATTTAATTACATTTGCTAACTTTGTGTTTCCACTTAGTTTTTTGATTGTAAATAAACTTTTTTATATAAACAAATAAAATACTTTGTAAATTGTAGTAAAATGGGAAGTGATAAATAAAAATGCGTGTTTTTTGATTGGTTGATTTAATTAAGGCTGATACTACGTCAATGATCTTGAAGGATTGGTCGTATTCTTAAACATATTTATTTCGGTGATGCCATCTAGGTATTACCTCCACACTACGTGAACAAATAAAAAAAAGATAAATACCTTCATGAAATTGTAGTGATTTAAAATAGATAATGAAACAATGAACAAACGCACTAATTGTCCCTACGATACGATAGTTCCCCTAGATTTCTCTAGGATGCCATTATCAGATCCTGACATGAAAAAAATGGGACTAACCTGAAAGAATATTCATCCAAACAAAAAAGAAACGGTTTACAAATGACGGAAATATCGCTGTAAATACGATACGATTCTTTTTGGAAGTCGGTTAAAATTCTTGTCACCAATGCCAAGCTGAGCAAAAGTTTTATGAGCTTGCACATTAAAGTGCATAAAATCCGCCATTTTGTTTTTTTAAGAACTAAGTTACCCAGTGACACTCGGCCTATCTAGACGAGTCTAATGACATATCATTTATCAGTATGTGTGCTTGGCAAATTTGTTCGTAACACTCCCGAAGGTCGGCGCGGTCCGGGAGGGGGGTAACGATGCCCAGCGCGTACGACTTCACACCCGCGCAGTCCTTTCCTCCCGTCGCCCGCATACAACAACAAGTCATAACATTCAAACACATACTCCTCCTTTGGGCTTCGCCGCAGTCGGGTAACAAAACACAAATGATCCGAGCACAGTCACACAATACATTGTACAAGCAGTCGAGGTTTTAATACAAGCTTATCGTACCTACTGTATCGTGATTCATGAACCGCGTATAGCTACATATTTCAATCGTGTCAATCACTTTCCTTTACTCTATTCACTTTATTTACTAATCCAGATACCTACCTTTATTCTGGAGATAAAAGGAAATACCTTATCCATTAAAAAATACAAGATTATGTACCTACCTACTAATAAGTAAATTTATTTTAAAGTTAACCTTTCAGAGTTTCCAGGTAACTTAAAAAAAGTTATCTCTGGATGGGATAATTTTGAATTCATGCATCCAAAAACGGCACAGTATTTCCTACTGGTCATAATTAAAAAAATCTAATACTATTAATACACTTTACTCTGTTAATACACCGTGCGTTCGTTCGTCACCGCGGCACAGTCGCGACTGTCTTCACCCTACGATCACCCCATGTTCAAGGAGCGTAGGTATAGCTCGCGTTTCGACCTCTAGTATGAAGTCCAACTACTGGTTGTAATATCTTTTCTGTGCCTTGACATAATTTAGTCATCTATTTGCTCCAATCAAACACACATATATTTGAACCGCATTCAATTTGTAACGTAGCCCATATCTAGGGTTGTCAATTACTACGTTTTACTAATGATGCGTCATTTACATTGGATAAATCAATATTTACCAGTAAATAGTCTGAAACCAAAATACTTAGCTATGGTAAGTATAATTTATAAGAGTAGTTGAGACTCGCAGTTTCGCCCATGTAGATCTCGTTCTTGTAGGAATACCCAATGATATTTTATACTAGAGATAGGGCACTATAGTGTTTTTCAGATAGCATGGGTACGGTGACAGTTCGTTTCACTCGTGAAACTAAACTAAATTTCAAGTTTGTAGCATAATAAATGAAAGACTTTCTTAAAAACTTGTGAGAGCCTCTAGACCTCTTTAATCTGGCCCTATCCTGGCCCATTATTAGCAGATACCTATTAACTATAGACTACCTCCCTGTCAAATTTCATCTTTGTACGTCAAACAGTTTTCGAGATTTCGTGACCTTTCGCATTTATTTAATAAGAAGACTAGCCGACGACCGAATATTATTTTCCCCGTTTTGGCCACATTTTTGATCGGTGCTTTGCTCCTATTGGTCGTAGCGTGATGTTATGTAGCTTATAGCGTTCCTCGTTAAACGGGTTTTCAACATAAAAAGAATAATATAACCATTAGTTCGTCAGTAGGTAAGGTAGCAGAAGTAGAAAATTGCCTATAACGGGCGAGCAAATGTTGTTTGATGACGTCACGGCGTTAAACGCGAGCTGATCACCGCACGCTCAATTTAAAATTCTATATCCCGGGAATTAATAAATTAACGTATCGAAATAATTATATCACGAGTATTTTTTTGTTTTCAACAGAGAATACAGAAAGCTAACATTTAAAAATAGTTAACATTACCATTATACATGACGTGTAGATAAAGAATATTTGTAAGCGCCAACCCTAACATGAGCTCAATGCCGTTGCCCGAGAGACGGGGCGCGGGGAAACATCCCTAGATGGGACAGGAGCTAGGATTTATGAACAGTCGCTCGACGAAAGCGCCGTGAACTCCCGTGGGAGGCGTGGAAATTCGCGCGCGAACTTCGCGGTCGCGATCGAAACTTGCGTTCGAATTTTGAATTGTGTGGGTGCGTTCATTTTTAAAGTGTCAAATATTTTATTTTAATTTCAGAACGGTTTTATTTTCTTAATTTAAAACTGTTATTATATACTGTTTCTCAATTTTAGAACGTTCCTTAATAAATTGGCTTGATTATAATTTTTTTTTTTTTTTAATTACAATCAAGTCAATATTTTAACCTATTTTAACACTGTTTTCCTTTATTTCAATTTCGGTTCGGAATTCAAATATCCAACATTATCCATGATGAATTGACGAATATTTTTTTTAATTTTCAGTTAGTTCAGAAATACTCGTATGCTTTAATTTAAAACTAAATTTGTTGAACTTTTGTGAATTAAGAAAATCAATGACTATCAAAATATTGTAAGTACCTAATAATTATTTAGACTTGCGGACGCACGCGAGATTCTGTTTACCAGAAGTCCCACGGTAACTGTGATTTATCCTGTATCAAAAGTAGCCTATGTGTTAATCTAGAGTAAAAATCTATTTCCATACCAAATTTCAGCCAAATTGGTTTGCAAGCTTTAGTGTAAAGGACCAAACATACACTAATTACACACACAAACTTTCGCCTTTATAATATTAGTGTGACTAAAAAATTCTATGCTTACCAGTTGCGCGCACAAGGGTTTTAACTAGGGTAGGCACGAACTCTTGGGTATGCATACGAACATATTATACGAAAAATGGAAAGTTATAGGTATAGGCTGAGGGTAGTGCATTTTTGTATCTAAGAAGTGCACCTAATGCCTACCTATATTTCCTAATTTAGGTACTCAATCAAAGCACAAAGAATTAATTTAGAAGCACTTTTATAATGTCAAGTTTTTTTTTCATTTGTTTTGAGTTGTGACTCTATACTACCAGATTTGAACGTGCAACGCAATAAAACGTCAACGCATGTTGTTAAATATTTAGTGTAAGACGTATGATATAGAAATAAGTTTATTAAACATTGCTAACAAACCACACATGGCAGATGATAATTTAATTGTACTTATGTTTTGTTTGCATTACTCCTTTAGTTTTACACGCCCATATTTATGGCCTCCGTGACGCAGTGGCATATGCGGTGCATTTACAAGTCGGAGGTCCCGGGTTCGATCCCCGACTGGACCGATTGAGTTTTCCTTAATTCCGACTGCATCATCACTTACCATCGTGTGAGATTGTTGGTAAGGGCTAACTTTAGGGCGGAAAAAAATCTTATCAAACGCTTGTCTGTGGACTTTGCTAATACATTGCAATCTAAACAGTCTTCTGAATGTAGAATGACTCAAGTAAAAGTTTCTTTGACTCAATAACGTCATATCTCTAAATAGATAAACTTCCAAAAAATTTCAAGTCAAAACTAATTAATGTGTTTTTCAAGTAGGTATTATAATTATAAATTTCCTTGAAAATACACGTTTTAACTTGAATTTTTTTTTAAAGTTAAAAAACAGCCTCTTGCAAAATTGTGTATTTCGAGGTAATGAAACAAAGAGGTAAAAATATTCTTGCACTTACCTATAAGGAGAGCGAGCCTTTTGTAGATATAACTAACTAGCGGACGCCCGCGACTTCGTCCGCGTAAATTTCGGTGTCAACTTTACTACTACCCCTACCCTACCCTACCCCTACACCCACCCTACCCCTACCCTACCCCTACCTTACCTACACCCTACCCCCATCCTACCCCCACCCTCCCCGTACCCTATTCCTTTTCTACCCCTATCCTACCCGTACCCCTATTTCACGCCTATCCTACCACTACCCTACCACTTCCCTATCCTACCCGTACCTCTACCCTACCACTACCCTACCTCTACCCCTACCCTACCACTACCTTAAACCCGGCCCTAAACTTACCCTACCCCTACACTACCCCTACGCTGCCCTGCCCGTACCCTATCCTACCCTGTAACTTCTCAATCTTACTCCTACCCTTAGCAAAATCGCTCCAGTCCTTCGAGAGTGGTGGTATGACCAAGAGAAATAGAGACTTCTATGCTAATAATATAAAGAGGTAAAGTTCGTGTGGTTGTAGGAGGTAATCTAAGTAAGGTAAGAGTAAATTGTAGTGTCATTAAAATGTTAAATGAAAAAAATAAAGTCAGAATGAAATTTAAAATGTACAAAAATCCAAGAGATGAAATAGAGTTTAACATACTTAGAGAACGTAGTGAATTTGAAATAAAAATCTGTTATCAATTATATTTGGCCAATATGGAAAACCTTATTAGTAAGAATTCAGCCTATTTTTTCTCCTACATAAAACGAAAGAGGGGCACTGACAGTTCGTATCCAGCTACAATGTGTTATGGGGACATTGTGTCATCTGATGGTTTGGAAATATGTAACATGTTCGCTACTTACTTCGAATCTGTATACAAGGATGAGCATCAATATGATCCGTCTAAAGACTGTTTAATAAGTAGAGAATATTTCATTTCAATGTATAAGCACTGCGATTCATTTTCGATCATATCGTTTACAGAAAATGATGTATTAAAGAAGTTATTAAGTATTAACAGTTCAAAAGGCACTGGGCCCGATATTGTTTCACCACATTTCATACTTAAATGTGCTCGGAATTTAGTAAAGCCGCTGACAATGATATACAACAAATCAATTTCAGATGGTGTCTTCCCTTTAACGTGGAAAATTGCAAAAGTAGTACCTATCTTTAAAAATGAGGATAACACCCACGTGTCCAACTATAGGCCGATTTCGTTGCTTTCCACATTTGCTAAAATCTTTGAAGCATTACTATGTCCGTATATTCAAGGTCATTTCCAAAAATATATGATCGAATGCCAGCATGGTTTTGTTAAATCAAGGGGCACCAGCACTAATCTAGCAACATTTGTTGAGACTCTCTCTGAAGCTATTGACAAAAATAAACAGGTAGATGCGATATATATGGATTTGAGTAAAGCGTTTGATTCAGTTTCACATAACATATTAATTTACAAATTAAGCGCTTATGGTATATCTGGGCCACTTTTGGAATGGTTCAAGTCATATCTAGCCGAACGTTCTTTTTTTGTGGTTGCAGGAGGATATAATTCCATTCTGAAAACAATAAAATCTGGTGTTCCCCAGGGATCTCATTTAGGCCCCATTTTATTTAATGTATTTATTAATGACGTCATTAACTGTTTTGTCAACTCAACGCCTTTTATGTACGCAGACGACTTAAAGATAATTAGAATAATTAACAATGTTGAAGATGCTAATTGTCTGCAACGCGATATAGATAAATTGATACAATGGTGCACTGAAAACAGTCTTAGTTTAAACATTAAAAAATGTACTCACATTAAATTCTCTCGAAAACGTACTCTAGTACCCACAACTTACTTCATAGAAAATAATTGTCTAAATGAAGTACACATGGTTAAGGATCTAGGAGTAATTGTAGACCGTACTTTAACCTTTGTACCTCACATCGATAGTATTATTAGTAAGGCATCTAAAATGTTAGGATTCATTATAAGGAATGGCAAGGAATTTACAAGGACCAGCACAAAAATGTTACTGTACAAATCATTAGTTCTAAGTATTATGGAGTATGGTAGTATAGCTTGGAGACCTCATTATGCTACTCATATTCTTAGGATTGAACGAGTTCAAAAGCGCTTCCTGTGGCATCTCACCTTTGTGACTGGGAGGGGCAAATGTTTAAAGAGTTACAGTGAGCGATTAAATTTTTTCAATATAGATTCCCTAGAAACTCGTAGAAACAAACTTGACCTAACATTCTTATTTAGAATCTTCAATAATAAAGTCGATTGCCCCTCACTTCTTCAAAGTTTTAATTTTAAAGTTCCTATAAGATGCCCGAGAATATCGAGAAGGAAAGACTTTCTACTTCTTGGTCCCCGCCGATCAACAGTTATGGGTGCAAACTCGCCAATCTCAAGAATATCAAAATTATACAATAAGTTTTATATGTTGGACATTCATAATGGGTCCCTAGCCAATTTCAAAAAGGAAATGCGTGTAGCTATTAATCTATTTTAATCATATTACATTATAATTTATATTTTATTTTTTTGTTCATTTAAATTTACTCGTATTTTAATGCATGCGGTTTTTTTTTTCTTTTAAATTTGTATTTATATTCTTTTACCTATGTATAGCTGTAAAACTGTTTAACTTTAACTTTAATTAGTATTATTAATATAAAGATAATCTTATTATTTAGAGCATGTAGTGTTAACCTATAAGTGGCCAAACATTTTGCCTTGTTACCTATGTTATTAAAATATTATATAGCTTGTAAGAAATGTAAGGTTGTTGGTTAACCAAATAAATTAAAAAAAAAAAAAAAAAATAATCTCTGGATCTACTGGACCGATTTAGAAAATTGTTTTACCAATAGAAAGCCACGTTATTTGCGAGTGTCATAGGCTATGTTTGATGCCCATATTCACACGGGAACGGGAACTGCGTAAATGAAAGCGCCGGGCGTCATATAGCGGAATTTCTGCGTCTTTTAGAAATTTTGTATTATCTCCGAAACTATTTAAGTAATTGACATACTGTAAAGGGCAAATCTTATCTCCATAATATCCTTGTGATTATTAAATAATTTATTTTAATAAGGATTAAAGTTTAGTTGTATAAATAATGATGTAAACCTAAGTATATAAAATTAATAATTTTTAAAACACAAAAGGTACTATATCTGCTAATATATAGAAGATAGATATATGGTGTTGCGGACTTTTTTGTAGAACTTTTAAAGATACATAAAGTCTCCATACATTAATTTCAATTTTACACAATAGTTAAGGCAGCGCATGCGAATAAGTCTGTTTAAGAGAATTTTCAGTCCGACCTGTATGACAAAAACTGTGATAACTCGGCTAATATATATGATACCAATATAAAATATAGCCTATAGCACTCCCCGATAATGTAGCATTCTACTGGTGAAAGAATTTTTAAAATCGGACCAGTAGTTCCGAAGATTACCCCATTTAAAAAATGTGACAAACTTACAAACTTACAAACTTTACCTCTTTATAATATTAGTATAGATATGCTTTCAAGTATATTCTTCACATTCGTAGCTATGTAGTTCATAGAAAGTAATTACGAACATGTCATTGCCAGTGCGAAATTCCGAACGGGTTTTATCGTTACAACTTCTGTCGGAGAAAAGAAAGGGAAAAACTATAAGTTATACTATATAATATAGCCGTAATAGCCCAGTCGATATGACCTCTGCTTCCGATTCCGGAGGGTGTGGGTTCGAATCCGGTCCGCGGCATGCACCTCCAACTTTTCAGTTGTGTGCATTTTAAGAAATTAAATATCACGTGTCTCAAACGGTGAAGGAAAACATCGTGAGGAAACCTACACACCAGAGAATTTTCTTAATTCTCTGCGTGTGTGAAGTCTACCAATCCGCATTGGGCCAGCGTGGTGGACTATTGGCCTTACCCCTCTCATTCTGAGAGGAGACTCGAGCTCAGCAGTGAGCCAAATATGGGTTGATGACGACGACGACTAGACTCTTAAACAACTTGACCGGTTTCTAAAATTCTTCTACCAATGAAGTGCTATGTTATTACCGAGTAACAAAGACTATATTTTATCCCCGTATTCCCACGAGAACGTGGGTGAAACTTGTCGATAATATACTGAAGTTTCAAAGAACCGTTATTATGTTAAATGATCCTCTACAATTTATATTTCTATCCCTCGGGCACAATAACGGTAACCTACGACATTTCTCTATCTTTGACAACGGGTATGCACAAACAAAATCATATTTGTATTTATAATATCACTGGCGTTAGGGTTACCATTCAGCTAGGTTTCCCCGGAGTAGTCCTAATTAACAAGCGTCTGGGGAGTGTCCAGGATGGTTTATACTGACCATTTTGTTATTATACTATTTTTGACGGCCTCCGTGGCGCAGTGATATGCGCGGTGGAATTACAAAACGGAGGCCCTGGGTTCGATCCCCGGCTGGGCAGATTAAGATTTTCTTAATTGGTCCAGGTCTGGCTGGTGGGAGGCTTCGGCCGTGTCTAGTTACCACCCTACCGGCAAAGACGTACCGCCAAGCGATTTAGCGTTCCGGTACGATGCCGTGTAGAAACCAAAAGGGGTGTGGATTTTCATCCTCCTCCTAACAAGTTAGCCCGCTTCCATCTTAGACTGCATCATAACTTACAATCAAGGGCTAACTTGTAAAAAAATACTAAATTATATTTTTGATTATAGTAAATTTAAAAAAAACCTTTTCATCGACCCCGGTTTGCGCTTTAAAGTCTGAAGTCTTTTTCATATTGTCCTGGTTGTCCGATTTAAAATATGTAAACCCTACGTGGAATTAAGACAGAAACAGTTTCAGAAACTGAATTTCTATTGTTCTAATACATGTAGCCCTGGTGAATGATATAAGTAAACTATTACATAAATATAATACATATTTATGTAAATAATATAATTATGTAATCGTACTAATATTATAAACGCGAGAGTTTGTTTGGATGTTTGTTACTCTTAAACGCTGTAAGTCCTAAATCGATTTGGCTGAAATTTAAAATGAAGATAGATAATACCCTGAATTAACACATATGCTACTTTTGCCCTAAAAATCCGTATCTACCCGAAATTTGTGAAAAACTGATGGTTATAATATTTGTTAGTCTTTCACGCCACAACTGTTTAACCGAATTACTAACTATTGAACTAATTAACCGATTATAACCTGGTTAACCCGTAGGTTATCTGTTATTCCGGAAAAGTCTATGTTTCCCGTGGGGTTTGTGATTTACTGAATTTTACGCAGACAAAGCTCCGCGCATCGAAATTGAAATAACATTTTTGGAATAATTTTTGAATTACGTGTTGGTACATACCTACCTACTTATTTTTCGCGGGTAGGAGGAGGAGCAAACATACTTACATACACACACACTACGAGTACATTAGTGTGATGATGTGATAGTGTGATGATGTGATAGTGTGATGTGGTGATAGTGCGATTATGTAGATGACATTTTGTCAATTGATTTGTTATTTATGTTAATAGGTTACATATATACTTAGGCATTTTCATCAGAATGCGGTATGCGTTATTATACTGCACTCTGATGCAGCTACGTGCCTTGAGGTGCAATTAACCCAAAGCTGACTGGTGTAGAAGCATTGACAGTATGCTCTAAACAGCTTCGCCTCGGGTCTGCACCTCTCAAAACCGGCGAGCGAGCATGTTACACCGAACAGCCAAAGATCTGCGTTCACGCTCGATGTTATCATTATCACGCAAATCTTCAGTTAAAATATGCCCCAAGTACCTGAATTTGTTCACCCTTTCGTGATTCGGCTAGCTTTTCATTAAATAAAAAAAATAAATTAGTACACCTACTCGGTGTTGGGTGCTGCGTTTGACATGTGTTGACAGCTTACATTTTTTGTATTCTTTTCTGTTTTTCCCGAGCCGGCAACGAGTGCATAGCCCATAGATTTTTTTATAAGATCTCTATTAGGTACTGCTCTCATGCACGTACCAACCACTCGTTTTTAACCGACTTCAAAAAGGAGGAGGTTCTCAATTCGGTCGGTATTTTTTTTTTTTTTTTTTTTTTTAATTTTTTTTTTTTGGGGAAAATGGGGACTATACAGTTTCAAACAAAAAAAGAATTTTTGAAATCGGTCCAGGCGTCTTTGAGTTATCGGTGTACATACATAAAAAAAAAAAAAAATACCGACCGAATTGAGAACCTCCTCCTTTTTGAAGTCGGTTAAAAATATTAAAACGCGCGTTTGTCACACTGTTATAAAAACGCGTAAATACTAAAACGTTTCAAACGCCTACTGTATACTCGCCGTTATGAGAGCAAGAGCTGAAAAGCTAATTTAACCATAGTTTACATAGCCGATACCAACGCGTTGCAAAGTGAACGAACCAAATACTGACCCACTGACCTAATGTTAATTAAACGTTAATGGATCAATCAATGCCATACTACACGGCTACACTAGCATACGCGCCCGTTTTCGCACGGAACTTGATAAAAATCCCATTTTAGTGAACAAACAAAGATATAAGCCCAAGATCAGTAAACAATTTTGCAGTAAATTTTATTAGACTCATAGATGACTACAAAAATAAGAAAACTAATGTCGAACAAAGGTTATAATTCACAACATTTGTCAGAACAACTTAATTAACAAATCAAACTGTAACCAAAATAAGACCCTAGAATGCCAGAGAATGAGCTTGAGTGAAGTCACGCACTTGTGAACGTTGTGTGTAGGGTTAAAGGATCCTTTGACTGTTAACAAACACTCCCCTTTTCCACTCAAGTCACTCTCCCCGTCCCAAGTAACCCATAAAGAATTACACAACAAGAGATGTGAACGGCTCGAACGCCACGAGCACACTGAAGCCGTCCGTATTGCAAGTCGTTGCAACGCTGCGATAATATTAATTTTCCGTGAGTAGATTCATTTTAATGAGACGCTCAACTTTTTCATTTACGAAATTTCTTAATTCTGATAGCTATAACATAGAAGTTGGGAAGAGGGGAGTTTACCAAAAGTTGTTACTACTCGTTACACGTATGTACCTACAAATTTCGTGGTACATTGTCTCGTGGCGGTACGTCTTTGCCGGTGCTCCCACCAGCCTGGACCAATTAAGAAAACCTCAATTTGCCCAGCTCGAACCCAAGACCTCCGTCTTGTAAAATCCACCGCGCATTCCACTGCGCCACGGAGGCCATCATTCTCCTTTCCTTGAATTTTTCTACTTTATTATAAAAAATATGCCAAAAATTTTACTTTTAACACCTCTTTACCATTGAGATATCGAGGTTAGTAATGAATACCTCCTTTTTCGATGTCGCGCTAAAACGTTCAAGGCAGTAAGTAAGGCAGATAATAAAGGCAATTGCAAAGGCAGCTGAGGACAATATCCCAACTCTATTGTATTACTTTCGTTTGTCGAAATACGGTGCTTATTATCACTTTAGCGAAAACTTGCCTGTGTCCCGAAGGTAGATATATAAAAACGGAAAACTTATTAAGAACTCTACATATTATCAGTTTATTTTATGAGAGCGCATATGGAACTAACACCCAACACGCTGATCCAATAGGCACGTTGACAGTTTTTTAAATTAAGAGTATGCTAATAATATAATCATCATTATCAAACCATGTTCGGCTCACTGCTGAGCTTGACTCGACTAACACTCCCCTTTTTCACTCAAGTCACTCTCCCCGCCTATCCCAAGTAACGTAAGTAGTAAGTCTTTATGGGTATAATGAATTACACAACAAGAAAAGTGGACGGCTCGAATGCCACGAGCATACTGAAGCCGACCGTACGAGCGCCCCATATCGCAAGCCATTCCCGCTAACCGATCGTTACCCCTCTCTAACTCCCTATTTACGGAAACAAGTCGCACCACCTAGCGTCGGCACGAGCCAACACGAGATCGAGCGACGTCAGACTCAGACTACTATTTCCTACACTACCTTAAAAATAAAAATACGTTTGATATGTGGACACCTGTGTTAAAGCAGACACTGCATTATCCATATTCCATACTAATATTATCCATACGATAATTAAAAAATTGTTAAAGTAGATAAGTCTGTCTGTTTACTTTTCACGGCTGAAACAATTACCCGATTTTGATGAAATATGGTATTGAGATAACTTGTACCTTAACTAACATAAGCTAGGTACTTTTCATAAAAAAAAATGGATCCTGCGGGATTTGTAGATAACAGAATTTCACTCGATAGTAATATGTCATGGAACATATTCTTTTAAGCTCACGCCTCCTTAGCTCTGTTAGGTGGGATAAGCGTTCAAAATTGATTACATGGCGTTCGCTACGATGCACTTTTAATACTTTCCGATACTTATCGAGCTTGAAAGTAGGTTTTATTTTAAACAGATTGTATTTTTTACGTCAATAACGAGTCCGTGCTTCAGGATTCTAAATAGATTGGAAATGCGAAAGCTTGATAATGTGTAAATACCTACCTATCTACGTACCTATGTTTTTCGAATGCCGCGTTGATCCAGTTGTTAGTTTGTTTGGCCACTGATTTTGAGTTCCAGGGTTTGAATCCGGGGTATGGTCAATGTAAGGTCCTTCGTCCTTACTGTAATAGCAGTAAGTTACTGTCTCACCACTATACTATTATACACTATAATGGGCAGCTAGAGACAGACAGCCCGCTTTCTTCCACTACCGGTGCATGTATAGACAAACACTACAGTCAGTAAAAAAATACATGTTGGTTACTTAGTTTGTTCGGCTATCATTAACAACCCATATTCGGCTCCATGTTGAACACGAGTCTGCTCTCAGAATAAAGACTTTAGGCTTTAGTCCACCACGCTGGCCCAACGCTGTTTGGCAGACTTCACACATGTAGAGAATTAAGAAAATTCTCAGGTATACAGGTTTCCTCACGATGTTTTTCCTTCACCGTTTAAGACACGTGATATTTAATTTCTTAAGATGCACACAACTGATAAATTGGAGGTGCGTGCCCTGGGTTTAAACATATGCCTTCCGAATCGAGGCAGAGGTCATATCCACTGGGCTATCACGGCTATTCGGCTGTTTTATGAAATCTGTGGCATTGAGTCCCGCCTTAGACAAACAATAATAAAGTTGGATTTTTTAAAGTATTTTTTAAGGTTAAATAAATTACATTATAAACTTAGACAAAGTATTATTTGGACCCTTGGAAACTGCATCCTCTCAAAGCGTTCTTCATACTTCAAACTTCATATTTGAGTTCCGTAGGTACTTAACTATCATAATAGGCAATAGGAGTACAGGCTGACAAATTTTCAGCTTTAATAAAATGAGGAAAGTGTAACTATCACAGGCCCTACAGCTAAATTGTCTTTTTAAGCGACTTAAAAAAAAGGAGGAGGATTCTCAATTCGACCGTATATATGTATTTTTACAAAAACAACACACAACTACTGCGACCGTACTCAAAAAACAGGCGGATTTTTATAAAGGAAAGACGAACACAAACATTGCTAATTAAATAAAATCTTGAAAAAAGCTAACCGTCGACCAACGAGGCAGTCACAATTTACAAAGCGAAGTAGAAAGCTAATTTATAATAAAAATTGTTTGAACGTGAAAATTTACTTTTCTGTAAAGGTAGGGAAGTGAAAAACGCAGACAACGTTGTGGACCTGGTGCCAGCTGTAGTCAGACTTACTTTATTTTAGGAAGGCTGTGTTTGCCTTCATTTTAGGAAAACTGTGTTTGCCTTCATTTCAGGAAGATTGTGTTTGCCTTCATTTCAGGAAGACTGTGTTTGCCTTCATTTCAGGAAGACTGTGTTTGCCTTAATTTTAGGAAGACTGTGTTTGCCTTCATTTTATGAAGACTGTGTGTTGCCTTCATTTTAGGAAGACTGTAAGAGCGGGGGCATACGATGCGTTACGGCTGCTGTGCGGCGTCGGAGCGGTGTCGGTGCTAACCTAATCGAAATCGAGAGCCGAAAAAAGGAATTATTTTGGGTTTACTCGAGCGCGGCAGATTAACCTAAGGGAGAATACCTTGAAAGTACCAAGTATCAGACCTCAATATAACTTAACTTAATAAATACTCAACCAGCACGCCAAAGAAACGATATAAAAAGATTTCGGAAATCTGATGAATTGAGCATAATATACAATGAATGGGACAAAGTTGCAGAATACCTTTGTTTTTCTGTTCTGGAGCGCGGTTAGTTTTTACTATGGAAGAAATAATCCGTCAAATATTCCCTAATCTTTTCTGAGGATTTCAGCTGAACTATTCACTATTTTGGTCTTTATTATCAACCTATTAAAATAAACATCAAATTAATTGTTATTCTTCTTATCCTCTAACCAACTAAATGTAATAGGCCTTCGTGACGCTCGAGTAAACACACTTTTAGATTATGGCACGCCTCTCTTAAAGGTTCTCAATTAAAAAAGCGAAATCTTCCTAAAGCTAGGTACGCGTTACGAAGAAATGAAAGGAAATAGAAATATTCAACATTTCCAAGGAATGCTAATCAAACAAATTTCGCGTTAACTCGAAAATCAACTCTGAATAAATTGAGCGTTGTAAATATTTTAAACGTTTATGAATAAAACAACTTTGAACACAATTTTGTTGGTAAATACATACATATAAAGGTACAGATAAAGTTCGTGTTTTTAAAATACGAGTACAAAGTGATGTCTGGGGTCGATATTTATATTAAGTCTCTGAAACTTTGTGTGTTAAAATCTCTCTATTACAAGTTAAAATTAAAAAGTTTGAAAATCCCCCATCGACCAAATTTAGGTAGGTACAATGATAACATTATTTTCAATACCTTGGGCTTCAATTATGGTTTTAAGTAGGTATATTTAGATAACTAAAAACGATTTCTTCATAATAAGAATAATGGCCTATTGGAAGCCTATATATACTGCAATACGAGTTGGCTGGCTCATGGTATTAACCGCTAGGGTTATTATGTATCTCGGTGTACCACTCCAATAATCAGTCACTACATCTTGTTATTAAGGGTTTCGTAGTCCACAAGAAACCTTTATAGTTTCGCCAAATCCGTCTGTCTGTCAGAGACTTTGACGGCCTCCGTGGCGCAGTGGTATGCGCGGTGGATTTACAAGACGGAGGTCCTGGGTTCGATCCCCGGCTGGGCAGATTGAGATTTTCTTAAATTGTCCAGGTCTGGCTGGTGGGAGGCTTCGGCCGTGGCTAGTTACCACCCTACCGGCAAAAGACGTACCGCCAAGCGATTTAGCGTTCCGGTACGATGCCGTGTAGAAACCGAAAGGGGTGTGGATTTTCATCCCCCTTCTTGACAAGTTAGCCCGCTTCCATCCTAGACTGCATCATCACTTACCATCAGGTGAGATTGTAGTCAAGGGCTAACTTGTAAAGAATAAAAAAAAAAAAAAGACTATCACTAGAAACTATTACTGGAATTTAGCATGACTATTAAAAATGTCGACAAAGTCATGATAGTTCCTAAAGTGTTCCTATTTATTTTTAATTTTTTACGAGTATCTCATAGGGTATCACTGGATAGTTCTTTAAAAAATATCGTGGGTGTCCGAAAACTATTTTTTGTTTTAAGCATCCGTTTGTAAAATATTAAACGTTTTAATAGCTAATTTTTCTTAGAGTCAAGTTTCACCACCTGTACAACCTTCATCATCATATCAGCCGATGGACGTCCACTGCAGGACATAGGCCTTTTGTAGGGACTTCCAAACGTCACGATACTGAGTCACCTGCATCCAGCGATTCCCTGCGACTCGCTTGATGTCGTCAGTCCACCTGGTAGGGGGTGGGCCAACACTGCGCTTATTAGTGCGGGGTCGCCATTCCAGCACTTTGGGACCCCAACGTCCATCGGCTCTTCGAACTACAACACAACTTCGTGTACAACCTTACCAGCTATAAAAGAAGAATTGAATATAATGAAATTAGGGCAAAATGAACTTTAATCGCCCAGCTACTGCATCATGGTGTCAGTTACTAAGAACCTACCTATAATGTAGATACATACGAGTAAGTACCAGTGGCGAAGGATGGAATTTTTTGACAAAGGCCGTTAAAAAGAAACTCATACCGCTTGATATTACAATAGGTAATGAATATGTATGTACTTATGGATTTATAACAGGTAACCTGACGGGAATCGGCTTGTACGGACTCTTCGCCGCTGATAAGTAGGTACTTCACATTTTAATAGATCAATGATTTATTTAGATAGCTATTGCTATAGTACGCGCGTTAACAACTGAGTCTTAGGGCCATAAATCATTTCTCTATATCTATCTCGCTTGCACTTATGGGTCTTATGGAGCCGTCTAGTGAAGGGTGTAACAATGAAAGACATATTATCGATAAGTAAAGTTTATTATCGTATCTTGTTCACAAAATTAAAAAAATTAACAATATTTGATTTAATATAATACATATTTCATATTATATAATTATTAACTAAATAAAATTAATCTTCATCTGAGTCTTCATCATCAGAATCTTCGTCTTCTGCCAAATTTATTATAAGCGGCGCGTGATCTCTAATTAGAGCTTTTTGTAAATCTTTGTTTTGAAGTTCTTCGGCATGCCTAACACATTTGGCCCAGTCTTCTCGTGTGACATTTTCTATGGCTCGGTGGAGGTGATTTTCGACATCTGCTATCTTGAAGGTATTATTATTCTTCGCAACTTCTCCCTTTACTTGTGCCCAAATTAATTCTATTGGGTTATATTGACAGTGATATGGAGGGAGCCTTATTACTTCATGACCTCGTTCATTTGCCAGATGGTCTAAAGCGTAGACCTTCTGCGGGTTACTGGCTTTTACTTTTCTTATTAATTCTTCAATAATTTCGTTGCTGGAATATGGAATCTTTTTCTTTGTCAACCATTCTTGAATTTCAGCTTTCCTCGTGTTTCTTGTGGGTATCTTTTCCAACTGTATCGAATGATAGCTTGCGTTATCGACAATTATAACTGAGGGCTCTTCAAGTAGATTCAGGAATTCGGAAAACCATGCCATATATGTTTCGCCATCCATTTCTGTGTGGTAATCAGCATCCTTTGATTTCACCGCTTTAAATATTAGCTTCGCATCTGGAACGAAGCCAGTCCTTGCAGAACCCGCATGGCAAACTATTAATCTTTGGCCTTTTCCCACAGGCTGATTCTTGAAACCTCCTTCATCGTTGCTTCCAAGCCACATCCTCTTTCTTGCATGGTTTTGATTAATCCATGTTTCGTCTAGATAGAAACGTGGTCGCTGATCGTTAGTTCTTCTAAGTAAATCCAATTTCCTTAAAAAGTCCATTCTAGCACAAACAATATCAGTTCTTTCCATTAAATATTTACGTCCTTCGCTATTTTTCTTATACTGGAACCCAACCTCCTTCAGTAGTATTCTCATTGAAGTGTTGCCGCATTTAAAATCGGGTAATTGTTCACGGAATTTTTCTAAAATTTTCGCCACGGATGGATACTCTCCATTCTCATAAAATGAAGCTACAGTTCGCTTCAACACACTTTTATCAAAATCGTCAATATTAGTGACGGTTTGTGGTTTCTTAAAATTTGTTCTTGGTATACAGGTACTGCCTGATTGTGATACTTCCGTCTTGATTCGGTCCACTGTCGCTCTGCTCACACCACAAACAAATGCGGCCATTTCACGTGGTTTGTTGAAATTTAGAGAAGCCACTTTATTCGGATCACTTTTCAATTCATTGAGAAACAGGAATACGTTGTGAATCAGTGTTCGAGCTTGAGGGCTAATATCGCCATGTAATTTCTTCAGATCAACGTTAGAAAATAAAGTATCCATAGTGCGCAACGAGTAACACATGAATGTATTTATTTAATTGCAGTAAACACATTTATAGCAAAAAAAATACGCAATGCAATTACATTAGAAACCGACCAATCAGAATCGTCCAAATCATTATTGACTCATCATTAGCACGTGCGCAGGTAGCCGTTTATCGATAATTAGGGTGCGCAGGTAGGCGCGCTGCACATTCCTATCTTTTTTGACTTTTATGACCGGACGACTCAGATGATAACGCGCATACTATACATAAATCGCCGTAATTCAAAAGTTTTCTAACATGGTAGCTTGTTAATCTAAGTTTTTAATAGACATTCGGTGTAGCTCGAGGTATTAAAAACTTTATTACCTACTTTATAAGTAAGTATAACGTGTTTTTTAACATCTGATACAAAAGTAGGGCGTTAGAAGTTTAATTAATTTTATAACGCATTTGCTCGTATAATATCTCTTATTTCACCTATTTCAATATCGTTATGTATCTCATTACGCACATGTGCCGTAATGTAATGTAAAATACACATGTGCCGTAATGTAATATAAAACCTTTATCATCCGTCTAAATCGTACGGTAGGTACTTTTTAAATCTTAGCAAAGACTTTTTATGTCAGAAAAATGCTCAAAATTTTATAAATAAATTCAGTTTGTGAGATAAAATATAATAAATAAACATTTAATTCTTTCATTTTAATAATTTTTACAGTAAATGACCTACCATTTATCTGTAACAGAAACATAAAAATATTAATTTACTTTATTGGTAAAGTTGGCTGTTTTTGGTGCATTTGCCTGAAAAAACGCACGCACATCGCTATCTATGCGAAAATGTCATCATATGGAAAATAGGCAAAGATGCAAATTCAGTTTCAGAAAGTGTTTTTTTCTCGCAAATGTGTTTTAAAACGTCGTATGAGATACGTGCGCTTTGATAATTACAGCCTCTGCTTCTTTACTAATAGCTTTCGCCTACGGCTCGAGATTGCAATGTCGCCTCGGCTGTAATTTTCAACTTACCGCACCCTTATCGTTCGTTGGAATAGCGTGGTGGTTCTAAGCTATAGGTATCAGTATCCCTCTTCTATTAGGCCGAAGATGGCTCTGTTGTAGGTCGTTAGATTAGGCTGATAGTGAAAAGATTTTATACTAATAAAGACATGTGATTAGCGCGTCGAAATCGAGGCGAACAAAAGCGGCTAATTGTCTTGATTTCCTATTCCTAGTCGCTTATTAACCAATGAAAATTATTTAAATAATTATTATCTAAAAATTGTCTACAATGTCGTATGTGTACAATGTGTTCAGGAAGTGTAAAAACTATAATATACATAATTATATAATGTAAGTAAACACAAAATTGTGCATGTGTGCGCTGTGTGGAGTAGATAATAGGGATGATGACAGTTTTTTAAATTGTATATAAATTAAGAGTATGCTAATAGTAAAGCAATTTTCTAAAAGTAACAGGGTATCTGCGATCATTACTTTCGGAGTTACAGGGATTTAAAGAGCCAGATTTGCGGCGCTGCCGCGGATCCCTGAAAAACGCTCCATACAAAATGGCACGATTTAGTGACGTCGTTGGCTCGCTGATCGTTACATTTGTATGGGTGTTCAAACAAAATCACTAATATCTTTGTTATTTGTGCGTTTATGTTTATAGTTCATTTATTGAAAAATGTCACATTTAATGTAAGGAAGCTAGCTAAAACTGTATGAATTTTTATGTAATTACGATAAAAAAAATTTGATAGATTTTGAAATTTTGTAATCTTATTTATTTTGCAAACATCCAAACATTCTTTACTTTAACATTGACCTTATTTACCCGAATATATCATAAAAATCAATTTATTCAAAGCTAGTCATCATTCCTAATAAGTTACAAGCGGATTAACTGATTTGGACATGACTTTTTTGAATAAAAAGCCGATATCGAAAGCCGAAACTATGAACTAGATTTAGCTGTTTAGTATTCATCTCTTGATGTAAATACACCAACATAAAGACAGACAAGGGAACGGAAGCAGGAAGACTATTCCGGTGCGTACCTATTTGATAATAGGAAGCAATAACTTCGTACGTGTTCATGGGATATCGCATAATATGTAACTACCATAGATTTATAACACATAGAACGCAGGATTCGTAAGGGTTCATTTACACAAGCGTCAGTGAGTTGCCGCTCCGGTAGCAGCTGCCGCTCGTGTAAATAAACACTAAATCGTTTTATGTGCCCCGAAATGGGAGCCCTTGACGCATCGCTACGCTACGATAAATACGCTTGTGTGCGTGTCGGTCAGGGTAATTAGCTTAGCTCTTACGCCCACATAGTCACAGAAGTGACTTACGTTTGAAGTGAAAAATTGTTAGGTGTTTCGTGTCTATAGGTTATTCGTCTAAGGTAGTTACAATATTTTGTTACTTTTGTCCTGGTTACACAATAAAGAGTAGTGGGTTCGATTCACAGCTCGGTATTTTTAAAATTGTACCTACCTATACCAAATTTTTAAATGGGATTAGAATGTAGTCAAGTTCACGAAGTAGGTAATACAAAATCTTTAATCCTTATTCATCAATATTATAAACACAGCAAGGCTTTAAGGAAAAACTGCCATTTTAAAAGCAATTTTATATGTACACTAGCTGACGCGTGGTTCCCGTTCCCGTAGGAAAACTGGGATAATATATAGCCCATATATAGCCTTCCTCGATAAATGGGCTATCTAACACTGAAAAATCTTTTCAAATCGGACCAGTAAGTAGTTCCTGAGATTAGCGCGTTCAATCAAACAAACAAACAAAAAAACACTTCAGCTTTTAAATACATACACAATGGTTAAAATGTTAAATATATTGGGGTTGAACCGGGGATGAATGCTCACACAGATTTTCCGCGGCCGAAGTCGCAGGAGTCCACTAGTAAATAATAAAATAGACAACATACCTGAGAGGATAAAGTTATAAAATGTAAACTGTCTCTAGTTAAAAAGTTTAACATCGAATGTACCTACTATGTACTGATACAAGCACAGTGCACTTTTTAATTAATTTGTGATTGACTTTCGCTATGTCACGATATTTTAACTGGTAAAACATTTTATGGCCTCGAAGCTACAGTGAGAGCTTTAATGAAAACATCGAGTAGGCTATATAAAATGGACAATTTACATAATAATTACAGAATTAACTAGTACCTACAGTAGCCCACGTCTTAAAAGTGTTCTATAGCCCTATAGTTAGTTACCTTGGGAATACTTTACTAGATGAAAGATTCTTTTGTTGGCCTGAAATGTTTTTTTTCTTGTTCTTTTTTTTAGTATCACTAATCAACAAAAACAGATAAAAAAAATCTTCTGCCACCGCTAGTTCAATAATAATTGATAGTAATTGTAATCTGTAGTGTATCGGAATCAAAATTTTTACAATTCTTCCACAATTTAATTGTATAAATAGTTTGGGTCTGGACTATAGATGTAAATAAACTAATTTAAAACGTTTTAAATAAAATTTTAAACCATTTTAAACGGGTTAAGTTCTTTGACTCGTCCTTGCGCTGAAAAACGTCATCGCTCGCTTTAATAGGTGGACAGGACAAGCGGCATGAAATGCGGCAGAATAAGTAACGTGACCACACTACATCTCTGCTCATTTCCCTTTTTAGTTACTTCCCACGCCACTAATGCAGTGTGTGACGGGCGGGTAAGATTGCCAGTTAAGAGTAACATTTTATTCATTTATTTGTTGAGAATATACAGATTAACAGTATAATTATGCATTCGACCATTTCTGGCGTATTAGGCGAGATCGCTGTCAAAGGTCGTCGTTGGAAATAAATAAATTCATCATCATCATCATCATCATCATCATGTCAGCCGATGGACGTCCACATCACGATACCAACCCGCATGTCCCGCGTGGTCAGAATCGGGCAAACCTTTGTAGATGGACCAACAAAATAAATAAACTACTCTAGCAGAAATTGTTCGCATATATATCGTTCACAAAAGCAGCTGACCCACGTAACGTCAATATAGCTCTCGCCAAAGTAATGTAAATTTCCCCGTGTTTGTGCTCGGTGAGCCATACGGCTGTTATTCTAGTCCGATAGTGCGCGAAGGCTTTAATGCTCCTCACTAACGATTTATCCAGTGCCGTAGCGTGTTTTCGCCGCCCGGGGCAAATGAAAATGCGCCACACCCCGCTATTTTAATTATTACTCTAAAATATTGACCTCTTATAATAAAAGGACGCACAATTATGTAGAAAATTTCACCTTAAAACTGGATAATTTTGCTTAGACAGTTTTAGTATTATTGGTAAAGAAAATTATACCTTAAGGCCTCTAGATAGTCTAATCTATACTAATATTATAAAGTAATAAAGTTTGTTTCTTTGTTTGTTTAATTGAACGCGCTAATCTCAGGAACTACTGGTCCAATTTGAAAAATTCTTTCAGTGTTAGATAGCCCATTAATCGAGGAAGGCTATAGGCTATATATTATCCCCGTATTCCTACGGGGACGACAACCACGCGGGTGAAACTGCGCGGCGTCAGCTAGTATTCTATAAAATCCCAAATTCAGAGCAAATTCAACCTTTTTTTCAACCATTCAAATTTTATATAATGATTTATTTATTTTCGCGGATGATAGCAAAATAAATAAATCATTATATAATCATGATGAACTTCCGCAAAGTAACACCTGCTTCTATCCAACATTCAAATTTTATTAATAATCCTCTATTGTCGGAGATGTGTGAATAACATTTAGACAGCAACAACATAAAAACTTTTAAAATAGTTTGTGGTCTTAAAATCTGTCCGAAGTTTGCTCTGTCTAGTGCAAGTATCAAACGTGCCAACTTCACCTGTAACGCGATATGTTACCAAGCGGTTTAGGAAGTTTAGGAACTTTAGGAAGTTATCACTTCAATGTTTTCTTCAGCGGTCCTGATTTATTACATCACACCACTTATTAAAGATCAAGATAAAAACTACCACTGTTTCTGCTTCGGGAAGAGCTCAAATCTATGACAAAAAATGATCAACTATTAGGGCTTTGAAGATTCATGCTTTTTTGTTCTAGATTTTGTGTAAATCTTTTTTTATGAGGCCGGCAAGCTTGTATTTTTAATTTTTTTGTTTTAGAAAGACCACTCACACTCTTCCGTACGCTTCCGGCAATGACCCCCTTACCCCACATGGCTACGCCTCTGGATATATCTATTTGTATAACAAGCCGACACCACATTAATTCGTAATACTTTTGCGCATTTTCACATAACATGTTCCATTACACAGATTTATTTGTAAAAACCAGGCCTGTCCGAACCAGATACAGGCTAGGTCCTGGGGCAGCAGACCAGCATAACGACAATATAGCTCTCGCCAAAGTAATGTAAATGTCCCCGTGTTCAGTGACCCATAACGGCTGTTATTCTAACCCGATAGTGCGCGTAAGCTTTACTGCTCGTCACTATCGATGTGCGATCTATTTATGTAAAAGCCGACTAATTATCAACCCATATTCGGCTTACTGTTGAGCTCCACTCTCCTGTCAAAATGAGAGGGATTAGACCAATAGTCCACCATGCTGGCTCAATGCGGATTGGCAGATACACACGCAGAGAATTAAGAAAATTTTCTTGTATGTATGTAATCTGAGGCAGAGAGAGGTCTTAAGTTAGCCCTTGACTACAATCTCATCTGATGATAAGTGATGATGCAATCTAAGATCAAAGCGGGCTAACAAGACGTAGAATGAAAATCCACACCCATTTCGGTTTCTACACGACATTATATCGGAACGCTAACTTACTTGGCGGTACGTCTTCGTCGTTACGGTGATAACTAGCCACGACCGAAGCCTTCCACCAGCCAAAGACTTGAAAGCACTTGCAAATATTTTAACTATTAAAAAATTTATATACAACAACCAAAGATTTTTTCTTATTTTTTTACAATTGCGTGGTTTTAACTTCCAATTTAGAATAGTATAGTAATAACTTATAGTACACTTAATTGTACATATATTTATTACACATTCTTCTTCCATATAAGACAAGTCCAGATATCCAAATAAGTGCGCCATAAATCTACTAAAAAAACATATATAAAAGTTCAACGAAATTTTTCCTTGTGTTTTTCTGTCCTGAAAGTTATAAAGAATGGTAATCCTATAAAAGTAAGTGAAAATAAATTGAAAGTTTGTAATAATATTATTTTTTAATACGAAACAAAGGAACGTGTCAAAATAAAAGAACGGAACAGAAAGTATTGCCCGGAAATTGAATAATAACTTCACTTCCTTAAAATAAATAAGCTCAAGCGAAAATACAATTACCGTTTGAAGTCAGGACTTATTAGTTATTTTATATTTTTTACTTGTTTATTTTCGACTAAATGTACTCGTAAATTGTAGGTGACGTATATTTTTTATTTCAATACTAATATGCTTGATGGATTAAGCAGACCGCCATGGATTTTCATTTAAGGTGGATTTCCATTTGTTATCGACGCGATGCAACTTGCGGACTTGCGGTACGGACCGCTTCAGTGTGCTCGTGGCGTTCGAGCCGTCCACATCTCTTGTTGTGAAATTCTTTATGGGTTACTTGGGATAGGCGGGGAGAGTGCATTGAGTGGAAAAGGCGCCTTTAACTGTTAACAAACAGTTAACAGTTAAAGGCACAGTTAACCCTACTCACATCGTTCACAAGTACGTGACTTCACTCAAGGTAATTCTCTGCCATTCTAGGGTCGTATTATGGTTACAAATTGATTTGTTAATTAAGTTGTGCTGACAAGTGTTGTGAATCATAACCTTTGTTCGACATTCGTTTTCTTATTTTTAACCGACTTCCAAAAAGGAGGAGGTTCTACGTTCGGCTGTATGTATGTTTTTTTTTTTTTTTATGTATGTCCAGCGATAATTCCGTCATTTGTAGACCGATTTTGAAAATTCTTTTTTTGTTTTGAAGGGTTTGGTTCCAGGGTGGTCCCATTTTTTTCATGTCAGGATCTGATGATGGCATCCTGGAGAAATCGAGAGGAACTTTCGAAAATTGTAGGGACGACTAGTGCGTTTGTTCGTGTTTCCATAAAGTATTTTAAACCACTACACTTTTATGAAGGTCTGGAGTTGGTCTGATGATGGAGCCGAATCACAGACGATGGAACTCGTCAACGATTTACAGCAGGTACCTTCTGTTTGGGCTTGATTTATTTGTATTGATGAGAACTTTCCACCTAGATGGGTTGTGACTGTATTAAGGGTCTGATGATGATGACGAAGGACAGTTATGAGAACTCCTCAACGGTTCACAGTAGCTACCTTGTGTTTGGACTTGATAAATTTGTATTGATGAGAACTTTCCACCTAGATGGGTTGTGACTGTATTCGGGGTCTGGTGATGAAGACGAAGGATAGTTAAGGGAACTCCTCGACGGTTCACAGTAGCTACCTTGTGTTTGGACTTGATAAATTTTATATTGATGAGAACTTTCCAACTATATAGATTGTGACTGCATAGGGTGTCTGGTGATGAAGACGGAGGACAGTCACTTATCACGTTTTTCTGAATATTCATATTACGTGTGGATAAAGGGGGAGTGAAATTTTGTGTATGAGTTAGGGTAGTATTTTTAAAATTGGAATTGTAGGACTTAGATACTTATCATAAGAAAATAACGTTTCAACTAATTGCTTATTAATTTTTGTTCACACTCAGTAGGTGTGCTAACACTAAAAATTAAAAAATAAAAATTTTAATAAAAAAATTCAACCGACTTCCAACATAAACTAAAAAGCAAAAAATAACATCTTACCTATGTGCTACCTTCTGATCAGTTTGAAGGCGGTGCCAATCCAGTGTCATGTTTTAATTAAAGCCGTTTCTGAAAGAACCACAGAAATTTTGTAATTTAAACGGCTTAAATTACAACATCACTGGCTTGGCACCGCCTTCAAACTGATCAGAAGGTAGCACATAGGTAAGATGTTATTTTTTGCTTTTTAGTTTAGGTTAATTTTTATGTTGGAAGTCGGTTGAATTTTTTTATTAAAATTTTTTGTAATCACCTTTGAGTCCATTAAAACATTACTAAAACATATTGTGGGCTATTATGGTTTTTGGCCACTCGATAAGTAACCATCTTCCAATGCGCCCAATGTCAATCAAGCTATATAGTTTAAATAAAACTGTTAATTGGTCCCGTGGTCAGCTGGTTCATCTATGGACAATAAGGTAAAGGGTTCGAATCCTGGGTCAGGCCAACAAAAAAAATAGGTTATTTGGATTTTTCTTACAAGAAAAATCTTAATAGCAGCCTGGACTTAGTAAGTTGGCGGTGTTAGTACACCCACGTACCTCGGAGAGCACGTAAAGCCGTCGGTCCTGCGCCTGATCTCTCACAGGTCGTGTCAGTTTTCCGTCCCATCGGATTTCGAGAGTGAGGGAGGAGAGTGCACCTGTGCTTGCGCACACAATTGTGCACTACAATATCTCCTGCGTACATGTTTAATCTCACCATGAGATTAGTTAGCCGCCGCGTCCGAAAAGTCGTCAGGACCATATTATTATTATTATGGTTTAAATAAGTATAACAATAAATAAAAAAACGTAAAACTAACGAACCCAGTGTAGAAATAAAATCTCTAAGTAGATACTTAAATAAATTTTTCATAATTTAAGTATTCACGATACATAAAAAGGGAGGTGCTGAAGGCAAGTTTATTTATGCAGCCGTTTTCAATTTATTTATATCTAAATCGGACTTCGGAGCTTATTTACAATTCATAAATGCGAACCATAAATAACTTCATTTGCTCCAGAGATTGAGAGATATACTTTTAGATCCATTATAATATTTTGATGTTATTTTTCAATTATATACTAGTACAGATATACTATTTAAATTATTTTCAACAAAAAATCATTACCTGCTGCTTCATTTATTTCCAAATCAGAATAAATTCATAAAAAATGTTATTAAATTTTCTTTTTTGTAGTCTATAGCTTTATGATTTTTTCTCGAATAAATAATCATGTAGTCTATAGCTTTACGAATTTTTCTCGAATGAATAATCGAACTTAAAAAGTTATACGCAAACTGAAAAACCATACAATAACCATCATTATATTGGGTCACTTGTCCAAAATACCCCTCGATTGAATCCCTTCCTATATAACACGGTCAGATGGAAATAAACATTGGATTTTTGGGGAAGGACGAGATTATTTTGATCGGTTCATTTGATGTCAAAGTGATGCGATCAGCATATATTATCCTTGAAATTGAAAGAGATGAATCGTTACGACTCAGACTTTACTGTACTGTAAGGAATTTTTTTTTGTCTGGTGATAGGCATCGGCCGTGGCTAGTTCCTGGTAAAGAAATATTGCTAAGCGTTTTAGCGTTCCGCATAATTATGTTTTCTGGGGTTCCGGTACGACGCTGCGTGGAAAACGTTAGAGGTAGGTAGGTAGAATAAAATTATACCACTGTCAAGTAGGCATCACTTAACAACAGGTGAATAAAAATATTATATTTACTCGATGATACAAAAAGTTAGTGAATCTATAACGTCATGTAGGTTACCTATTGGTTAGAATTTATGTACTTTATATTTAAAAAGACTCTCTCTCTCTCTCTCTTTAAAAACTCTTCGTCTCCCCCCTCGTCCCAATATAATTGTGATATTCCTATTTAAGTTCACCTCATTATAAAAATATTGAACAAAAAAGTCAAAATAAAGTCCCGAGTTGAGGTAGCTACACGTCTGTAGTTAAAAGTTTGGGAAACAAATTAAAGTTGTGAAGCTTTTTCTAATTGCTAGGTGTAGGTATGAGCGTTTTCCTGTTGCGAATTGCGACGTCAAAGTGAAACTAATTGTCAACTTTCGAGTTTCAAGGATGTACAGTTCTACTTAGCTATTCAGTAGTTCGTACTTTATTATTGCGACGTTTTCATTATCCGAAACTATGCTAAATGTATTTTCATGATATCGTTATAGTAGAATAAGTTAATGTAGAAACAATTTGAGAGACGTGATAGTACAGTGGATATGACCACAGCTGGAGATAGACATAGGCCTCTTGCATGAACTTCCAAGACCATCTGTCTCAAGCCGCCAGCATCCAGCGGCTCCCTGCAACCCGCTTGATATCCTCGGTCCACCTAGTGGGAGGTTGACCAACACTTCGCTTTCCGGTGTGGGGTCGCCATTCTAACACCTCCCCCAACGTCCATCGGCTCTTCGAACTATGTGGCCGGCCCATTGCATTTTCAGCTTCGCAACTCGCTGAGCTATGTCAATTGCGCAGAGATACTCCAAGCATACGAGTAGCTCGCTCCATCGCACGCTGAATATATAATAGGTATCACGCGTTAATACAGTAATTAAATGGTCAATTTGACTCGACTTGATCTGAAATTCGCACAGGGAAAATCACGGTCATAACCCAGTATTAACGTTGCTTTGAAAAAAAAAGCTTTGGAAATTACCAAATGGCATTTGCGAAACGTTTTATCGTTCTACCCTCATTAAGAGAGGCGGGCTATTACAAAAACATTTTCTCTGATTCCTGTACAAATTTAGACGAGCCTCAGGAATACTTATTAGCAAAAGTCTAATTTAATTGTGATTGTAAAATTTACAAGTTATTATTTTTATTTTTGTCCATCTAATGTATGTGGTCATCTTCAATTCTTGTCTGCTGGAATGGTCATATGAGCTCTTAAATTAGGTAAATATGACAGACCCATAGAGTTGGATTTATTTGACATAGCCTATTGTTAGAATATACAAAAGCTTTTTTTAAATTATAAAGGTTTTTACTTACTTACTTACTTAAGTAATATAAAAGAAGTAAAATGTTGTTTAAAGACACCTTCAGTATACATATCACCACCTCCCATCTCCAATAATGATTTTGATATTAGATACTGCCAGGTATTGTTATTGTTATTTTATGTTATAATTAATACTGATACTTAAATTACCTTGTTATTATCTGGTGGGTAATTATGACAACCCCTCCCACGCTTGAATATGATACTCCAAGCCGAAATACGTAAACTGTCCGCATTAATGAAAGGATCGATTTAGTGGGTATTTTAAATAAGTACCTATTAACTACTTATTTTTACCTTGTATGATTTTAATAGTAAGCTAAGTAATACTACTTATTTGGTTTTTTTTTTAAGTCGCCTTAGCATTAGTTGTCGGGATTAAACAAAATAAAACTTAATTTTAAACTAGTAAAGGTATTGATATTGATTTTGGTATTAAATACTGGTAGTTACAGTTACATTTTATTGTTATAATTAATACTGATACTTAAATTACCTTGTTATTATCTGGTGGATAATTATGACAACGCCTCCCACGCTCGAATATGATACTCCAAGCCGAAATACGCAAACTGTCCGCATTAATGAACAGATCAATTGATGGGTACTTTAAATAGCTATTAAAAAAGATTTTATGATAGACATATGTCACTAGCTCGTCAAAACTGAGGCGAACAAAAGCGGCTAATTGACCGCATTTCATTAAGTCATACAGTAAACAACGAAAGTTCATTTAACAAATAATACCAAAATATACATATACAATGTCGAGTTGTGTGTTTAGGAACTTTAAAAACTGTATATACATAAATACTTATATAATGGAATTAAATACAATAGTACATTAAGATATAAGTGTGGTAAGTTGAAAATTACAGCCGAGGCGATATTGCAAGCTCGAGCCATAGGCGAGAGCTATAGTAATGAAGCAGAGGCTGTAATTATCAATGCGCAAATATGTCATATGAAGTTTTATAACACATTTGCGAGGAAACACACTTTCTGAAAATTAATTTGCATGTTTGCCTATTTTCCATATTTGATACGCTTGTAATTTTTGCACAGATATATAAAAACGCTTTGCTAAGATTATAAAAGTACCGTTCGTTTTTAGACGGATGATAAACGTTTTAAATTACATTACAGTATTGAAATTCGTCAAATAAGAGATACTTTACGACAAAATGTGTTATAAAATTTACTTACACACTTTTTGCGGTGATTTTGTAGACACGTAATACGTCTACGGTAAATATAAAATGTCGCTGATTATTAGCTATTTGGGCTGTTAAAGTCGCCTTAGCTTTATTAAGTTGTTGGGATCAAAAACGATGAAACAAAACAGTGGCTAGATAAAATTAAGGAATTTGTAATGCAAGACGATACCTATAAGTAAGCATGCCGTTTGGGCGCTAACTTGTATTATAACCCTACTTAAGAAAGGGTATAATTCTAACTCATTATCTCAAAGTCGACGCCGCTTATTCTAATTTTGAATCTCAAACAGTTAACTTCTGCATATAAAATTAATTTTAGAAGAAACTTGTTTTGTTGCAAATTTGCTTCCTTGGATAATGTAGAAAACTGTTCTTTTCTTATGGACGTGATGCCAAACTAGATATCTACCTATTGCAAAATAAAATACAATATAGTGGCATGATGAAATTTTTTCCAAAAAAAAAAATTGGTAGGTAGTTGTAAAAAAACAAAATTCATTTGTTTTTTGTTGGCTTAATTTTGAAACAAACACTTCGAAACATCAAGTTTGACTATTTGTAAAGACTCTACCACCAATTCGAAAGAAGGCACTTTCATTGGCTAGTCCATAATATCTGTCTTGGTATAGAAGAGGTTACGACGGATTTTTACTCTTTGGTTGTGAAGTGGCATTTACGGTTTAGCTATCATCATTTAAAAAGCCTTTGGCTCCCAAAATTTAGTTATCACTGATACATATACCCAGTGACGAAATGGGACACCGTATAAAGATTTAGAACTTAACTTTCGGACGTCGCATTGAAGGATGGAATTCCTGAGGATTTCCCCGCGTAAAAGTGTAATCTATATTAATATTATAAAGCTGAAGAGTTTGTTTGGTTGAACGCGCTAATCTCAGGAACAACTGGTCCGATTTGAAAAATTTTTTCAGTGTTAGATAGCCCATTTATTGAGGAAGGCTATATATTATATATTATCCCTGTATTTCTATGGGAACGCGAACCACACGTGTGAAACCGCGCGGCGTCAGCTAGTATCTACTATATGTTAGACAGGAGACGACGTGGGATGCTCAGATCAGGAAATAGGTATGCCACTGACATCCCGCGAAGCGTGTGCTAGTTGAAGATCAAATAATCGAGCATCCAACGGTATTACAAAGGGTATCGTGTTCTATAGCTAACGATCCAACTCACTGAAGTGCGCAGATGAAATTACACCGTACTCTGAACTCTTCATGCGACTGAGAATTCAAACAAGATCGAGTTTGGAAACTTTTACAGCTGGCCTATTCACTATTTTGGTCTTTATTATCAACCTATTAAAATAAACATCGAATCAGACATTTGTTACATACAATCTCAATTTCGTATTATGTCAACTAACATACGTCATCAACATCTCCTTACCCTTATCCCACTTAAGTGGGGTCGGAAAAATATGTCAATCTTTTCCATTCGTCTCTATTACTCTTCAACTCATCATCCACTCCTTTTACACACATGTCCTCTTTCACACAATCCAATCATCGCTTCTTTGGCCTTCCTCTCCTCTTATATCCTTCCACTTGGACATTCAACATTTTTCTAGTAAGATGTCTTTCCTCCCTACGCATTACATGTCCATACCAAGCTAACCTTCTACTCCTCAATTTTTCTGTCACTAGCGCCACCTTCAGACTTCCTCAACTAACATACGTCAAAGATAGTTAATTAGCCTGCTGAAGGTACTTTTATGATCATTTAAATAGGCTGTATCTGGTCAGATACAGCCTCACCGTTCAGTCGAAGGTAGAATATTTTTCGGAAATTGTGCATTTTATCATTTTCAACCTGTTACCTGTTATAAATGTCTAATTACACACAAATTTCACTTTTTATCTATTACCTATAAAGATAGACGATTTAAGTAGACTCTCCACGCTACTCCAATGCGTTTTGGCATGTCATTTGTTTGTTTATCAGATATTCATCTCGCCAACTCATAAGTTAAAACCTTTATTGACCTATTTTTATTAGCACAACCCGAACCCAAGACTTGACAATCCGTAGCCGAATAGGTCATCAATATCTGCGAACACAGAACATAAAGCACTTAAGCTACGCTTAAGCGGTCTGCGAAGCACAAGACTGTTTGAAGTCTATCCATATTCTTGGAAAGGTATAGGTATTCGATCAAAGTTCTAACTCCGACTGGTAAAACAAAACAGTTCTTCATTGAAAAGCTAATAATCTGGAGTCGCAAGATATGTTATGAAAGAAAATCTAAAATTTGCCTTCAAGCTCGAAATGATAGCTTTCATTACTACCTCCCCGCTTTGAAATTGACTCACTGAGTTGATGACGAAGGCCTTTCTGCGCCCTGGAGTTCCTTAACATCGCTATTACTATAAAAGCTTAATGTTTGTTATTGTCAAGTCACGCGGAATGTACGAGCGACCGGCCGATCAAATTTTTATGGCGCATACAGTTTTTATTTTAGGAAACAAAAATGTCTAATTTGTCAAAAAAATATGTCTAGTAAATGCCCGATAATAAAATTGTATCTGACTACCAGTGTTATATTTTTCAGAAGGAAATTTTTGTCGCTTACTGTAAGTTCTGTTTTTTTCGTTATGGACTGGGTTCATAAAAGATCTTGTCCGGGGCATTACTACCGCCATGTATATGTCTCCCGTCACACAGCATTGCTGTGTCGCGAACTGAATGTTATTATTACAGTCAGAGAGTCTTAGCATCTGTCTCTCAAGTTAATGGACATATAGCGGCATTTTGTAGGACGTTGGGCGTTCTTTGCATGTCCTGCAATACATAAGCTTACATAGCTTACCTACGTGCCCGGGATCGAATCTTTGACCAAATGAAAGCTCAAGTCTCCATACATCAATGCTCTACATCCTGCTCTTATCTGTACTGTATGCTTGATTATAATCAAAACTTGCTTCAATGTAACTTGACTATTGTTTAGTAATACAAAATCGAATATCAACTAACAATTTCCAATAGCAAACATCCACTAAATTCTGATACATTGTGTGTTTGTTCAACTATCATGTCTCGAAAGCCGAATAATGTTTTGTTGGAAACTAAATTAATAACGAGAACTGTAATACACACAAAACTGATCGATTTCCGATAGTTTCAATCACGGGATGCCGGCTTGGCGGTCACTGGACTGAGCTAACCTCTATTTGTTAACTAACGCTGGTTTATCTGTTAATTAATTTGCATAAAGCCCATTCTTGGTCAGCTGTGAGTGACATCTGACCTATTTATTAGCTCTATTACGTCCGTATGTGGTGTGCATAGGGGTTTTAACTAGGATGGGTATGTGCAAATTTTATCAAGAAAAATATCTTCCTCAATACAGGTTTGTAATAAGCCCGGGATAATGACAGTTTTTTTTAATTGTATATAAATTAGGAGTATGCTAATAGTAAAGCAATTTTGTAAAAGTAACAGCGTATCTGCGATCATTACTTTCGGAGCTACTTACGCATAATGATCCTTAGATTTGTATGGGCGTTCAAACAAAACTAACAATATCTTTGTTATTAGTGCCTTTATGTTTATAGTTCCTGTATACGCCTTCCTCTCCCTATACACGCTTATGTTAAAGCTGCAAAAGCTGCACATAAAAATAATATTACTGTTTGTTTTTAACGCCTAGCGCAAAAGATGCGTTTGAGATGAGAAATTGCCAGACACTTTGCAACTGTGGACATGATTTCTATCATTATCCCGAATAGAAAGTACTATTATGAAGTACCTATAATGAATATATTCAATTGAGCCTCAATAGCTCAACGGTAAGAGAGATCGGACTCGGTCGGAGGGGTGGTGGTTGGATCCCCGCCCCGTTGGTCTATTATCGTAACCACTCCTAATACAGTCTTTCCCGACTAGTTGGAGGGGAATGGGAAAGATAGCAAATATTCTTTTAAAAAAAATCTGGACTTCTGAAGTCTGGACCTTTGGCCATCACATACTCATACTCATAAGTCTGATAATTGGCTGATATGTTAATGAACTTGTCTAAATACCTAAGTAGGTGACTTTATACTTGAAGATCTCTTACCTACTATTAGATGACAGTAACAACAGCATAAGTAACAACAGGATAAGTACTTTAAAAGTACTTAATTTAACTGAAGTACTTTACCCATTTTGTGGTTCTAGCTTACAGAACACTACTTTGTTGATCAAAAAACCTAATGTGAATAAAAAAAGAAACGTGAGCGTCTCGACAGAAGTGATAACTTAAACCTGTGGCTGTGTTAGTGAGAGAAAGGGGAGCCAGAGTGGCACCGTAACGCGTTACGTTACGAAACGGTTTACCCGGCCATAAAAAGATATCGTTACAAAAATATCGTTAAATTATATCTAGTAAGACTTACGTAAACGTTTGAAAAGCGTGGATCCTGAAATAATGATGTTAATAAGTATTTATGTGCAAGCAGCAATATAAACCTAATATTCTGTGAATACGTGGAAACCTATTTCATTAAATACAATTTCCTTTAGAGCGGCAAATGAATTTTGCTTGAACGCACCACTGAGCATTTTACACGTGGAAGTGTAAACGATAGGTAAACGATTAATAAACGATACGTGGGCTCAAATCCGATCCGGGGCACACACCTCCAACTTTTCAATTGTGTTCATTTTAAGAAATTAAATATCACGTGTCTCAAACGGTGAAGGAAAAATATCGTGAGGAAACCTGCACATTTGTGAAGTCTGCCAATTCGCATAGGGCCAGCGTGGTGGACTATTAGCCTAACCCCTCTCATTCTGAGAAGAGACTTGAGCTCAGCAGTGAGCCAAATGTGGGTTGATAATGGTGATGATGAAGCGATTGGTAAACGATACGTAAGCGATTGGTGAACGATAGGCAAACGACTTATATGGCGCAGTTTTCAGTCGACCTCGTTTTATGAAGGCTGAAACTTTGTCAGCATTTGCTTCTACCGTTTGGACCGTAGTCCAAGCAGTCTTCGAGAGGTAGCAGGTTTCAAGGGTTTCAAACCATGAGTTATCCAAGTATAAAACGTATTTTTTTTATATTTTCTACTTTTTTTGATGAAAATGTTTACAAAAGTCATGAAAGAAAAGCCTGAAAAGCTGATTTGATAACATATGATCTTGAATAACTTACACTTACAGACACGGCATTTTATAAGACTTTTGGGTCAACTTTTAGAACACCAAAAGGAAGGTGTATACGAGTATACAGCTTCTCATGCGAGGCTGAACTTTGTTATTTTGCTTAATTGAAGTGTCATTTGACCTAAGACCTAAGGTTCTAAAGCTTTACTTATGTGTTCCATACATTTATATCTAAGGACTTATCTGTCTACTCACGTTGGCAAAAATCGAGTAATAGTTTGGGCTTTGTATTTATCCCTTAGTAGGATGATCTTTAGGGTTGGCATATTTTATTTCACAGCAAAAATTCCTTTAGTTTTAACATATTATTTATACTTTTTTCTATACTCGTACCTCTTTATTACAGTTATCCTGAATATACTTAGCTTTTATATTTACCAAAAATAATAAGAAAATATGTACATTAGATTTTTTTACATTTCAATAAAAATATTTATTAATCGTAGTAAAACAAAGGATAGACCGTTTCAGGATTATTACTTTACATGCATTATTATAATAAGGGTAGCAACCCTAACTCTGTTTGCGTTTAATTTAGTTGGTACCTAAATAAATATGATCAAACTCTTTTCTGAAGTATTTTTCGTCGGCTTTTTCCGTACGTAAGATATTTTCTTACAACGAGTTTGATGTAAAAATAATATTTATTTTGATTATGAAAACCATCTCAAATAATATACCTACCTCTTTCGCATTAAGTCTTGTGATAAACTTTTCATCAATCTAAGAGCGATAGCTAGATAACTAATTAGTATTTAAATTATTTCCTACTTGAAGGTCACCCCGGTTAGAAACAGGCCTGGCTGAAGTGGGGATAATCCAAACTTCGACTTTTCTTTTTCAAAAACAATTTTCGTTCACCAAAGTTATTTTGATGGCATTTTGTAGCATCATAACTCAACTACGTAAAAAAGTGGTCTTAAAAGGTCGAAAATATTCAAAAAATGATCATAATAGACCCACTATTTCCATTAATTATTTTCGAAGTTAGAATCTGAATTTTACATTCCGTCATACATTTCTTTTTTTTAACATTTATATAGCCTGTTACTCGGGCTATTATTACGAATCTTTTGACAACTCATCCAGTAAAATCGCTTCAATAGCTTAGGCGCTGCGGTGAAACATAAACCCATACATACATATACATTGCCAAAATCATTACCCTCCCTTTTGGCTTCGCCGTAGTCGGGTAAAAATAGAAATACATACCTGAAAGCAAACTTTAGGACAGAATAAAGCCAGGTTTTGGATATTTAGTCTGTCCATAATGATGCCGATTAAGGCTTTGGTCTCGCAATACGCGGTCTTTCAAGGTTTATTCGTTTCTGACCCACTTGCTTCAACTGCCGAGGTAAATCTTCTTAAGTTCTAAACTTTTTGCTATTGAGTGAAACGATAGGTACCTAGGTATTCTCTGTGCCATAACTTGGTTGATTCTACACTTCACTTACTGGTAATCTGGTAAATTGATTATAATTTATTAGTATTTTCCAATAAGTTTTCGGTATTTCTTATAAAGCTGGTTTAAAGTTCTTTATAGCTATGAATATCAAATAAGGCTGATCAGATATCCGAAGAATTTTGAAAGAAGCATTTTGATGTCGGGCAATTTTGATACAAAATTCCTCATTCTAGCTAAATTATTCACTGTGTGGGGGTTTTTATTCCTTTCATCATTCATTATCATTATCGACCCATACATACGTATCGGTTCACTGCTAAGCTCGAGTCTAAATTCAGAATGAGAGGGGTTAGGCCAATAGTCTACCACGCTGGCCCAATGCGGATTGGGAGACTTGACGCACGCAGAGAATTAAGAAAATCTCTCTGGTATATGGTATGGTATAATTACTTGTATGTTTTTACTTCACCGCTTGAGACACGTGATATTGAATTTCTTAAAATGCACACAACTGAAAACTTGGAAGTGCATGCCCCGGACCGGATACAAAATTATGTATTTATTTAACTCAGGTTTTCTTTACTTGTGACAGCCCTGAGTCCAACGCATGCTCGTGCCGTTAAATATAGCCCCGCATCGCATCCAATATTCATTGGGCCGATATGAACTTAATTTGCCTCACACTGAACATCGCTCTTTACCGTCGCACCGCGTTACACGCGCCTTTTTATTGCCTTTCTCTGTATTGTTCTATGAATAGAACGGAAAAGTTTTTATATTTACTCGGGGCTTATACCTAAAGCTTGTTTTTTTTGTCACCTAAATTTACTATTTATATACATTAGGCCGATACAGTGACGACGTAATGTAAGTAGTACATTACGTCGTCACTGTATCGGCCTAATGCATCATTAGAATGGTCTTGTAATCCTACTAATATTATAAACGCGAAATTTGTATGGATGTTTGGATGTATATTTGGATGTTTGTTACTATTTAACGCCGCTAGTACTGAAGCGATTTGGCTAAAATTTGGAATGGAAATAGATTTTACTCTGGATTAACATAGGCTTTTTATCCCGAAAAAATCCATAGTTTCCCGAGATTTGCGAAAACTGATGACTTTAATGATATGAATGTTTGTTACTCTTTCACGCCTTGACTACTTAACCGAATTAGCTGAAATTTGGTATTGAGATATATTATAGCATGGATTAACACATATGCTGCTTTTTGTCCCGAAAAAATCCATGGTTCTCGAGGGATTTGTGAAAAACTATAAAATCCACGCGGACGAAGTCGCGGGCGTCCGCTAGTAAACCTATATATTATTATTATTTATTTCATAACCCAACTAAGGACTAGTATCTATGATACTTCACGGTTCTAATCCGCAAATGCTAACCTCTGTACGAATGAGGCTTTTACCCACATCAGCTTGTTATAAATAAATGAGAGAAATTATCTGCGTATGTTTATTTTATCCTAAAAGTTGAAATTGTTGGGAAAAGCGACATGACTCATTATTTTTGATACCCTCTCCATTAATTATACGGACGAGTCAGCTGACGGTAAACCTAAAAAATCATTATCTGTTTATTTTAATTTAACCTTTTTTACTTATTTTGTACTAGCTGACGCCGCGCGGTTTTACCCGCGTAGTTCTCGTTCCCGTAGGAGTAAGGAGATAATATATAGCCTATAGCATTCCTCGATAAATGGGCTACCTAACACTGAAAGAATTTTTCAAATCGGACCAATACCTAGTTCCTGAGACTAGCGCATTCAATCAAACAAAGAAACAAACAAACTCTTCAGCCTTATTTATTACTAAAGAAGTGTTTGTTTATAAAGTACACTGATATTAATGGCAAAAAGATCTAATCTACATATATTATAATATGTAGCCTTTGTCAGAGCTCCAGAGTAAGGAGGAAGCTCCTTAAATAAGCGGCGTTTCAAAGATTACTTGTCTTATTGGCCTTAATTCAATGTTTAAATTATTAGGCCAATTAGCGGACGCTCGCGACTTCGTCCTCGTTCAGTTTTACACAAATCCCGCGGGAACCATGGATTTTTCCGGGATGAAAAATAACATCTATTTCCATTTAAAATTTCAACTAAATCGCTTCAGTAGCTGCGGCGCAAAGGATAATCAATCATACACCAATGGTGGATTTACCAGTAGGCTAAGCCTAGGACGGCAGATTTTTTAACCCAAAACCTTTATCTTCTACAGAAATAAAGAAACTGTAACCATAATTTTAATATTTTACTCCTGTACGCCCTACTAAAATATTAAAACTTGCAATTTTATTGAATAGGGATGATGACAGTTTTTTTAAATTGTATATAAATTAAGAGATTGCTAATAGTAAAACAATTTTGTAAAAGGAACAGGGTATCTGAGATCATTACTTTCGGAGCTACAGGGATTTAAAGGGTCAGATTTGCGGCGCCGCCGCGGATCCCTGAAAAACGCCCCATACAAAATGGCACGAACTAATGACGTCGTAGGCAATGTAATGATCGTTAGATTTGTATGTGCGTTCCAACAAAATTACTAATATCATTGTTATTTGTGCGTTTATGTTTATAGTTCACATATTAAAAATGTCACATTTAATGTAAGGAAGCTAAAACTGTAAGAATTTTCATCTAATTACGATAAAAGATTTTTAATAGATTTTGAATTTTTATAATCTAATTTATTTTGCAAATATCCAGTCAATCTTTGCTTTTTATGTATAAATTAGTTAACATTGACCTTATTTACCCGAATGTATCATAAAAATCAATATATTCAAACCTAGTCATCATCCCATAGGTACCTATCGAATTTCAGAGTTCAGTAGGGGCTGCTAAAAATCAATAGCGGCAAATTTGTAAATCCGCCACTGATATACACACTTGCACACACACACACACACAAACATTCGCCTTTATAATATTGGTGTGTATAGTCTGTTAAAGTTAAATTTCGTGACATCATAGGTAGACCTAGACGCAGAGTATATAACAATCTACTCACAAAGGTAGCAGGTAGACCAACAAAATGGTGTGAACCTTTTAGTGCGTTCCCATAAATACCCATCAAGCTCATAGATGGTAGATAGTAACATAAAGCACCCAACCCTACTCCACACCATTTATAGTCCCCTGAGTGGAGCAACCCATCTTATTTGCATTATCTTGCCGTTATCTGCGGACGCTACGTGGGTTATTATGGGTCAATTCAGTGCTTTATGGAAATAATACATTTATTCTGACATCGCCGGAAGGATCTGCCTTGTTTGTGTTTACAAAGCAATTTGATAAAGTGACTGAGAGACCGGAAAATATAGCAAAAACATTTTTTTCTTTTTACACGCTTTATATTAGCTTCACTTGCAACTATGTATGTAAGAAAATCTTGGATTCTTAATTTGACCAACTTCCCGGTTTTTGATTAGGATGAAATTTTGCACACGCTCTTAGTTCTGATGACAATACGTAACTACGAAACTAGCTAGCTACTAGCTAAGAAATTTCATTACAAATCCGATATGACGGCCTCCTCAAGATGGCGGACTAGCTGTTTGAAATCGAATCGGCTAAAATTCGGCTGGGCCGATTGAGGTTTTCTTAATTAGACCAGGTCTGGCTGGTGGGAAACTTTAGCCGTGGCTAGTTACCATCCTACCTTCAAAGCGATTTAGCGTTCCGTTACGATGTCGTGTAGAAACCGAAAGGGGTGTGGATTTTCATACTACGCCTAACAAGTTAGCCCGTTTATCTTAAATTGCATCATCACTTACCATCAGGTGAGATTGCAGTCAAGGCACAGAAAACATATGTACAAGGTTAAGGGCTAATTTGTTAAGAATAAAAAAAATCTGCTTGCATAAAATGACGAAGGTCTGGTTTTCACAGGCTCTCATAGGTTATATATAGTATATTTAGTAAAAATGTCAACCCCTTTGATAAGTTTATTACTTTGTCTTGGGAAAAATTTTCTTAGTATCTGTTTCTCAAAAGCGACCCTTTTACAGCTTTTCTTTTCTAAATCTTTTTTCAATCTTCGTTGTTTTAGTTACTTTGGTAACTTATAAAGGTATCCTTATAATAATATTATTTTCTTATTAAAAGTTATAATGCGCGGAAAGCTTGTGTAGTGACCTGTGTCTCGTTAAATCTTTTAAAGTTTAAAACATTCTTTTTTCAATTTCAGTGACCGAAAATTTCAAAGAAGAAAGAAAAACTTGGTCTGACTTAAGATTCAAAATCTTAATATCTTTATCCTGTTTTCTGATTATTAGTAGGAAATATTAAAAAAAAAAATTCAACCGACTTCCAACTCAAAAATTAACCTAAACTAAAAAGCAAAAAATAACATCTTACCTATGTGCTACCTTCTGATCAGTTTGAAGGCGGTGCCAAGCCAGTGATGTTTTAATTCAAGCCGTTTAAATTACACAATTTCTGTGGTTCTTTCAGAAACAGCTTTAATTAAAACATGACACTGGATTGGCACCGCCTTCAAACTGATCAGAAGGTAGCACATAGGTAAGATGTTATTTTTTGCTTTTTAGTTTAGGTTAATTTTTGAGTTGGAAGTCGGTTGAATTTTTTTTATTAAAATTTTAATTTTTTAATTTTTAGTGTTAGCACACCTACTGAGTGTGCACTGACTGACCTCCGTCTTCATCACCAGACCCCCTATGCAGTCACAATCCATATGGGTGGAAAGTTCTCATCAATATAAAATTTATCAAGTCCAAACACAAGGTAGCTACTGTGAACCGTCGAGGAGTTCCCTTAACTCTCCTTCATCTTCATCACCAGACCTCTAATACAGTCATAACCTATCCAGGTGGAAAGTTCTCATCAATACAATATTATCAAGTCAAAACACAAGGTAGCTACTGTGAACCGTCGAGGAGTTCCCTTAACTATCCTTCGTTTTCTTCACCAGACCCCTAATACAGTCACAACTCATCTAGGTGGAAAGTTCTCATCAATACAAATGTATCAAGTCCAAACACAAGGTAGCTACTGTGAACCGTCGAGGAGTTCTCTTCACTGTCCTTCGTCTTCATCATCAGACCCTTAATACAGTCACAACCCATCTAGGTGGAAAGTTCTCATCAATACAAATAAATTAAGCCCAAACAAAAGGTACCTGCTGTAAATCGTGGACGAGTTCCATCGTCTGTGTATCGGCTCCATCATCAGACCAACTCCAGACCTTGATAAAATTGTAGTGGTTTGAAATACCTTATGGAAACACTAACAAACGTACTAGCCGTCTCTACGATTTTCAAAAGTTCCCCTCGATTTCTCCAGGATGCCATCATCAGATCCTGACATGAAAAAAATGGGACCACCCTGGAATCAAACCCTTCACAACAAAAAAAGAATTTTCAAAATCGGTTTACAAATGACGGAATTATCGCTGGACATACATAAAAAAAAAAAAAAAAAACATACATACAGCCGAACGTAGAACCTCCTCCTTTTTGGAAGTCGGTTAAAAAAACACTTTATTCTTGGGCGACTGAAGGTAACTGAGGGCGACTAGTAGTTTCAAATGGTCCTAAAGTCATCTATGGTCCAAACTCAATAGATATAAAATACATAATTCAGTTCAATTCTTCTTTGCAACTATCTTTTTTGTTAACTAGTCACATCTAAACTCGCTAATGTCACGTAGATGGAGAAGGCATGAAGAAGATTGTTCAGTGTAGGCTGACAAAATAAATAATACCTAGTTTCAACGTTCATATCTCACGTGTCACGCCACGTCACGCTAGCACGTCGGCGGCCATGTCTTTATCACGCCGTGTCAACAGTGTCACGGCAATGCGGCGATGGAAATGGGCGTAAAGGGTCTTTGCTGTTTGGTCCGAAATTTGGACCCAAATGTTATTTACAACTGTGAAACACAATTGTGGAATGGTGATAAGAAAAACGTGACCTGATAGCCCAGTGGTTAATATGACCTCTGTCTTGGATTTGGAGGGAGAAGGCTCGAATTCAGTCCGGGGCATGCAACTTTTCAGTTACGAGCTTTTTATCAAATTAAATATCACGTGTCTCAAACGGTGAAGGAAAAACATGTGAGGAAACCTGCTTAGCTGAGAATAATCTTACTATACTACATTATTATATTAAAAATGAGGGTATAAATCAGTAGTCATTTCACAACTAATAATAATTATTATAATAAACTTGTTCTTAAATTAATTAAAATAAATTTGATTAATAATCTCAGAACAATTAGATGTGGTTACGGTATGATGGTACGAAAAAATACTCATCTGAGTTTATTGTGAATTTCTCAGATTAGGCGCGTTTGGGCTTTTCCGGATGAGCTTTGCTAAAAAAGCCCTACAACTCAAAAACAAGTTTAGCAATTACTCGTAAAGAGAAAATTTTGTTCTCAGATAGAAACCGTTTTCTCGTACGCCCGCGAAACTTTTCCTAATTAATTTTCCAAACAAAAGTTTGCGGTGTTCATTAATATATCATCACAAGTACTTCCTATATAACCAGTTACAACTACTTAACTAAATTTCGCTAGTTATTTGTTAGAAACTTTATCAAATTTTGGTAAATGATAGATGTAGGTATATTAATTTATATTATTAAATTAATTACTCTACATTAGCGTTGGATTTACAGGCATTTTTCTCTGCAGTTGTGTCTGGTAGCTTTTCAAGGCTCTTAACCGATTTTGATGAATTTGAATTAAATTGGATTCTTTGTCTCGAAAATATAATTAATATTAGCGGACTCTGAAGTGATTACAAAAATAAGAAAACTAATGTCGAACAAAGGTTATGATTCATAAAATTTGTCAGGACAACTCAATTAACAAATCAAATCAGAGAATGACCTTGAGTGAAGTCACGCACTTGTCAACGTTGTGTGTAGGGTTAAAGGATCCTTTGACTGTTAACAAACACTCCTCTTTTCCACTCAAGTCACTCTCCCCGCCTGCAACGTAGCGATAACACTACCAAATACAAACTGGTATTACAAGCTTTTACTGATTTTCGTATAGACAGTAAAAAGATAACAGACAGAAGAGGCAGGTCCCCCTCTTGGGTGTGTGGGAAATTCCAGCTTCTTGAAGACGCATTAGAAATTGGATTAAGTACTGTTAAAGAAGTTATATCTATAGTGGGTACCAAATTACTCTTAGGTTAGATACCGCTTTATTAAGATGGCGAGATGGTTAGTCAGTTCTGGTAAGTAACTTCGCTTTGAATTTCCTGCGGCAAATCGTGTTAGAGTCCTTGTGAATTATCTATTAAAAATACGTTAAGTGTCTATACTGAATAAAATTATTTATTTCAACTAAAAATATTCTGTTTAAACTTCATTAAAATTAATCATTACAGAGTCCATTTGACGAAGTCTGAGCTCTGAATAAGCCCGGATTAGGTCCAATATTATTCGGGTTTATTGATGTTGAAATATGAATTTAAATTTTCACAGGTAAATTATTTTTGTACGTAGGTTTACTAGCACTTTACTTTTAAAATTTCATCATCATCATTAGCAACCCATATTCGGCTCACTGCTGAGCTTGAGTCTCCTCTCTATATGAGAGGGTTTAGGCCAATTGTCCACCACGCTGGCCCAATGCGGATTGGCAGACTTCACACACACAGAGAATTGAGAAAATTCTCTGGTATGCAGGTTTCCTCACGATGTTTTTCCTTCATCGTTTGAGACACGTGATATTTATTTTCTTAAAATCCACTGAAGTGAAAAGGTGCATGCCCCGGACCGGATTCGAACCCACACCCTCCGGAATTGGAGGCAGAGGTCATATCCACTGGGCTATCATGGCTCTAAAAAAATATAATTTATAAGTTTAAAAGTGTCTGATGTTTTTATTAATTACTATAATTACGCAAAACAAAGTATTTTCAGCTACATTTTTACCCTAAAAAACCTTAACCCTTAACCAACATGATGGCGTCCATTCAGTCCACACACAGCATTCTTAATAAGACATACACCTCCTCTTGAATCTTCCTCATCACTATTGGTGTGTTGCTAGAACTACTTTAAAATTCGTTCAATATTTTAAAATATCTAAGCGAACATCCGTCGTAAGCGGCGTCATTAATACTATGTAATGATTACGTTGTACAACGACTAGGATTGTATATAAATTAAGAGTATGCTAACAGTAAAGCAATAAAGTAACATGGTATCTGCGATCATTACTTTCGGAGCTACAGGGATTTAAAGGGTCAGATTTGCGGCGCTGCCGCGGGTCCCTGGAAAACGTCCCATACAAAATGGCACGATTTAGTGACGTCGTTGGCTCGCTGATCGTTAGGTTTGTATGGGCGTTCAAACAAAATTACTAATATCTTTGTTATTTGTGCGTTTATGTTTATAGTTCATTTATAGAAAAATGTCACATTTAATGTAAGGAAGCTAAAACTGTATGAATTTTCATCTAATTACGATAAAAAATGTAATAAATTTAGAAATTATATAATCTTATTTATTTTGTAAATATCCAGACAATCTTTGCTTTTTATGTATAAATTAGTTACCTTATTTACCTGAATGTACCTATCATAAAAATCAATATATTCATACCTAGTCATCATCCCCATTATACCACTTTTCAATAATACCATTGGGCTTTATACAATTTTGAACTACCTTCTTCCCAGCCCGATGGTTCACTCATCCATCAATTTACGTACACGTATTGACGCAACTTGATCGAATCAATCTTTCAATACACAATGTCACGCGTAACTCGTATATTAATGATATTAATAGGGGGTTTAGCGTACGCCGTATGCCAATAACCGAATTAAGTTAACCCTGTTACAAGGAAGGTCGGAGTAAAACTGTTTTACTCACAAATCCTCCCTTTGCGCGGCGTGTTATTCGATTAGGTACGAGTAATGTGCATATTCGTAAGTACCGTCAGCAAATCACTGTTTTTTATTAAGAAAGTGGTTTTTTCTTTTTTTGTGTTTCGTACCTACCTGAAAGAACGTACGGCGTGAAGTGTACCTACCTACACATACTTACATCATCATCATCATATCAGCCAGTCCACTGTAGGACATAGGACTTTTTAGTTACTTCCAAACATCACCATCCTGTGCCGCCTGCATGCAACGAGTACCTTTGTTTCGTTCTTTTACCGAAAAAAAAAACATTTTCAAAATGAAGTATAAAGGTTCACAATAATTATGTTTACAAATTGAGAAAAACAAGTGTGTTATCGCCGCGTTGGCCGCTTTTAAATTTACATGTTATTAATAAATAGTGTTGGAAATAGTAGTCTGTGACGGATATGACGTCGCTCGACCTCGTGTTGGCTTTAGTGCGCACGTAGCGTTCGAGCCGTCCAGATCTCTTGTTGTGTAACTCTTTATGGGTTACTTGGGATAGGCGGGGAGAGTGACTTGAGTGAAAAAGGGGAGTGTTTGATATCAGTCAAAGGTACCTTTAACCCTACACACATCGTTCACAAGTGCGTGACTCCACTCGATGTCATTCTCTGGCATTCTAGGGTCTTATTTTGATTACAGTTTGATTTGTTAATTAAGTTGTCCTGACAAGCGTTGTGAATCATAACCTTTGTTCGACATTAGTTTTTTTGTAATCACTTTTCAGTCCTATAATAAGTGTACTTAATTGCACAGCTTAGCATGCCTATCTAGGTTGTTAGCTACCTAATTCTGGTTTTCTTTATTTATAAAAACATCGGCGCCGAATTTCCTCTTTATTATGATGCCAGAAAAACAAGGTAATTTGTTAGGTAGAAACTCGTACTGTGTTTTATAATTTAAATTTATTTAATTTTGATGACATATAAATGTTTCATAAAACAAAATTATTATTATTTTTCAATTGAATGTTTTTGCTAACTGTACACCATATGCATACGCTATTAGATGCGATTACAGTGGGACCTTTGTACAACGCTGCGGATGACAGAATGGCTCTCCGCTGATGAATGACATGACTAGACCATATTGACAGCTTCATTTTGTGTACATTTGTATTTGACACGGTCAAAATAAACTTTGTGTTCTGTAATAGCTAGCAAGAGACATCATAGCCCAGTGGTTATGACCTCTACCTTCGACTCGACGGGCGTAGGCTCGAATCCGGCCCAGGGCATGCACCTCCAATTTTTCAGTAATGTGCGTTTTAAGAAATTTTAAACATCGTGAGAAAATCTGCATACCGTAGAACTTTCTTGGTTCTCTACGTGTCTGCCAATCCGCATTGGGCCAGCGAGGTGGACTAAGGCCTAACCCCGCTCATTCTGAGAGGAGACTCGTGCTCAACAGTGAGCAGAATATGGGTTGTTAATGATGATGATGAGCATTTTTTGTGTTACATTGTTCAGTTTTTATGAGGCTCGATAACAATAATATTTTTCTATTATTCAAAAATTACTCAGAACTCAGAAAGTATAGCAGCCCAGAATCTGGAAGTGGCTTGGGTTACACCCTCTGGTTTAGACAGCACGTTGAGCAATCGGTCCCAGTTATTATTTGTCTACACGCTCTCCGCGTGTCTCGATTATATACCTACTATTTGACAGTAAACGATATCGGATTAAATGCCCATACCACAGTAAATGTACTAAGCTTGCATTGTAAGCTGCTTCGTGAGTCGGACGGCTTCGACATTTTCTTAAGTGTCAGATAACTTATTCACAATACGTAATTCCCAACCTCGGCCCTGAGCCCTAGCCTACCTTAACCAACCGGAAAATTACTTATATCTACAAAAATCTGTATAATTTTAGTTTAATAATGAATTATCAAAAAAGTTTGCCACAACGTTGTACGACATTTTTAATTTACAACGGGGACAAGCAAAGATCGTCGACCATACAGCCTGAGTTTTACGTTTTTATTTTTGAAGATTTATGATTGATTTGTTTGTTCACTTTCTTGTTTGCTATGCTTGTTGGTAACAGAAAAAAAACAATACAGCTTCAAATATTACTTCGCCGCGTTGGTACATCGGCGAACTGTTTTGAGCAAAAAGAAAAACATTATTTTATATAAAATAATGTTTTTAAAAAAAACATTATTTTATTAAGCCAATTATTTAACCAGATCCTTGTTTATACATCAATTATCATCTCCATATCCTATTATTCGGGGGTAGGCCGACGTAGAATTGGCCGGTGGATATTTCTTCTTTGTATATGTCACCACACTAATATTATAAAGCCGAAAGTTTGTTTGTGTGTAATTGTAAAAGTGTGTAAGTATGTTTATTCCTCTTTTACGTTGTGTGTGCTACTGAAGCGATTTGGCTGAAATTTGGAATTGAAATAGATTTTACACATACTACTTATCATCCCGGAAAAGTTTATGGTTCCCGCGGGATTTGTGAAAATACTAAATTCCACGCGGACGAAATTGCGGGCGTCCGCTAGTTGGTCATAAAGTAAGAAAGGTACAAAACTTTTAATTTTTTAGACTACCCGATAGTAATAGTAAGCTGGTAAAAAAGGGCTAAAGTCTTCAAATCTCCTCTCCTTTAATGTATTTATATGAAACACATTTTAATAACTTTGTACGTAATGGAAAAGCTTAAAGCTTATACCCGGATAATCCAGTAATGGCGTCTATTCATTTCCAATAATATTGTGTACATAAATAATATTTGAGTTTTGGAATTAATCAGCCGAAAGTCGGCGTAAAGCCGTGCCCGACCTGAAGACCGGCCGGTGTTTATTGAGTTCAATGTCGAATGCTGAACAAATACTTTTGGATAAGTAGGCATGTCTATGATATCTAATAATTACTCGTAAGTACGTAACTTGATAATTACTCGTAAGTACGACTTGAGAGCCGTGATAGCCCAGTGGATATGACCTCTGCCTCCGATTCCGGAGGGTGTGGGTTCGAATCCGGTCCGGGGCCATTTTAAGAAATTAAATATCACGTGTCTCAATCGGTGAAGGAAAACATCGTGAGGAAACCTGCATACCAGATTCTCTGCGTGTGTGAAGTCTGCCAATCCGCATTGGGCCAGCGTGGTGGACTATTGGCCTAACCCCTCTCATTCTAAGAGGAGACTCGAGCTCAGCAGTGAGGCGAATATGGGTTGATGACGATGACGTAACTTGATCGCTTTATTTCACAGGTTTACATTGCAACTAAATCCCCGATCCCAAAGCAGATTGTATAGGTCCAAAAATAAAATATAACATCTACTCATGTGGGATTCTAATGGTGAATGTAATCTATCCATTACTTTAGGAGCCTATTCAAAGCAAACAAACAATCAAATTTTCCTCTTACAAAAATATATCCACTGGACTGTCCCGGTTATCTACACTTATATCTATCTATACTTGGTTGATGGGAGGCTTTGACCGTGGCTAGTTAACACCCTACCGACAAAGACGTACTATCAAGCGATTTAGCGTTCCAGTACGATGTCGTGTAGAAACCGAAAAGGGGTGTGGATTTTCATCCTCCTCCTAACAAGTTAGGCCGCTCCCATCTTAGATTGCATCATCACTTACCATCAGGTGAGATTGTAGTCAAGGGCCAACTTGTAATGAACATACTTGAGAATTAAGAAAATTCTCAAGTATGCAGGTTTCCTCGCCGGCGTTGTGGACTATGGGCCTAACCCCTCTCATTCTGATAAGACTCGTGGCCGTAAGTAGAGTATAGGTTGATAATGCTGAAGTATAGATAACCATTGTACGTATATTGTATAGTGCTTAGGTACAAGTCAAAAGCCTTGTACCCTCACTGATGTAGGCATATGAGACATAATATTAAAATACAGTAGACAAGTACCTGATTATGTTCGTTACACTTTAGCTGGTACGGATTTCGCCCGTGCGACGGTATCAAAGGGAGATAAATATAAAAGCTCTCGACTCTTACAAACGCTACGGGTAAGTAGGTATATTGTTCACGAATATTAAAATCTTCTTTTGAATATGGCTTCGTATCTTTATACCGGGTTTATCCACAGTTTTATAAAGAAAGATATTATGGTAATTTTAAATTTAATAAAACACAAGTTTTATCCGCTATCTGTTTTGTTTTGCTGAGACTTGGATTGGTAATATAAATATCCAATAACTTTGTACACAAAGCTGGTTTTGTTTCATCTAATATTGCAAGCTTTTATTGATATCACCCATTGTACAGGAGGTACGTGTGTGTTAAATAAATTTTTGACCGACTTCTTCCAAATTTTGGATTTCTGCATACCTACCTATTATTTTCTTCAAAAAATTAAATACCTATGTTCCCATTAGAGAGTCGCGATAGCATATAGCAGCAGATAGCAGTGGATATGACCTCTGCCTTCGATTCCGGAGGGTGTGGGTTCGAATCCGGTACGGGGCATGCACCTCCAACTTTTCAGTTGTGTGCATTTTAAGAAATTAAATTTCACGTGTCTCAAACGGTGAAGGAAAACATCGTGAGGAAACCTACATACCAGAGAATTTCTTAATTCTCTGCGTGTGTGAAGTCTGCCAATCCGCATTGGGCGTGGTGGACTATTGGCCTAACCCCTCTCATTCTGAGAGGAGACTCGAGCTCAGCAGTGAGCCATATATGGGTTGATAACGTAACGTTCCCATTTCCGTCCAAGTAAACGGAAGGATTGTTTTAGACTTAGAAGTGAGAATAATAATCCAGATTCGTGGATCGAATGCATGACGTCTCGGCCTGTACTTCAGTTCTTTTGCCATTAGGCAATTGAGGCTTTATTTTTTTAATTTCCTCAGTTCCTGACAATACATTAAAATAAGAGATATAACGTGCAGCCAGTATTATCACCTGATTAAAGTTCTTTCTTCAATCCAAAAGAGGAGATTCTTCAATGGTTAAGTACGGACATTAAACTGCATAATTACTGTATCATCATCATCTGGCGCCCTCTGAAGTTTAGCGATCAGACGGAGAGAACTTTTCCTTTCTCTTACCAGCTCTCCGAGCTTGCTGCACAGTATCATCAGTGTATCTAATATTGTTGATTCGTACTCCATTAACACTTATTCCCTCTGGATGAAGGATTTTAAAGTAAGTCAGTAAGGATAGCCTCAGAATAAAGATTAAAAAGCAAAGGGGATAACATACATCCTTGTCGGACACCTCTCTTAATCGGTTTTCACCCTGATAACTTACCTTAAATTTTAATGACAGCTTTCTGGTACCAGTAGGGATTCCCGATTATTCTACGGTGTTTTTTCATCCAGCCCCTTTTCTTCAACAATCTCCATCGCCTTATCCATCTCCATCATAAATTCCTATATAGGTTTAACTTTACCTCATAGCAAAAATAATATATTTACCATAAACTGAAGCTGAACCGGTATTTATTCCTCAAGATCGTATTATGTACCTATTAATAAAAGTTTTATCATGATATCAGCTATATTTTTTCATTATAGGTAATATTCAATAGGGATATTAAATTAATATTCATTAAACCCCTATAGCCCTATAAAAATATATTACTTATACCTATCTACTTGGACAGAGCTACGAGCAGGTAGGTACATTATACTTTAATCAAGTCGCACACACCTATAGAAAACTCCAATAATAAAGCCTTCGAGTCTTCATTCCTTTCTAATTTCCCGGCATTTTAATAAGACGCGACGCGCCGTCTCTACAAAAAGTCGCTTTTAGAATCCCGCTTTAGGCAACCTGTGACTTTTCTGAATAATAAACCTACCTTATACTTATCTACCCCATTCAAGCAGAAAATAACTTTTTTGTAGATTTAGATTTATTGTGCCCTAGAGTGTTAAGACACGAGTTATGTATATGTATTAAAAAAGATTTGTTACCTGTTGCGTAGCGAGTAGCGATAGTGATTGTACCATTATTTTGTGGCAGAGGAAACACCTTGAGCAAGTCTTGAAACGCTATCAAAAATTACAACACAAAAAGTTATTGCACAAAATCACAAAGGCGACTGGCAGCGTGACGGCGTCTACGCTGCCTCACAAACAACTTAGATCAAGTCATCAAATACCCTCTTATTATACAAACACTGATACCTCCCCTCTACAATAACATAAATAATGAATGTTAATTACCACCTGCGATTGAGGAACTTGTAACAATTTATTTAGAAATCAAATGAAATAAACCAAACCAAACTTAATTTTAGATTTGTTAAAGCAAAGACAACAAAATAACTCGGATTCCAAGTCAACTTCCCAGCTTCTTAATGATTTAAGAAGCTACTTTTAATCCATTAAAAATTTGTCCGTGACTTCGAAACATTGACTTCCGGCAATGTTTTATGTTAAGTAAATTGTCAAAGTTTAATAGCAATCTACAGCTGAGCTATCGTTTTAACAACAGATTACGTTCGTATTTTCCCTTTGATAAGGGTCTTGACAGCTACGAAGTTGTTCTTGACAACATTTTCTATTTCGTGCCTCTATCTTATACCTATTTATTTACCTACTTACGGAATGCACGATAACACTTTCTTTAGTTTATTGTTAATATTAGTAAGAGCCTATCACATCACATCACTAATCACATCACACTAATATTATAAAGACGAAAGTTTGTGTGAAAGTGTGTAAGTATGTTTGTTCCTCTTTTACGCTGCGGCTACTGAAGCGATTTAGCTGAAATTTGGAATGGAATTAGATTTTACTCTGGATTAACACATAGGCTACTTTTCATCCCAGAAAAATCCACGGTTCCTGCGGGATTTGTGAATACTGGATTCCACAAGGACGAAGTCGCGGGCGTCCGCTAGTATAGGTATCAATACGAAAGTTTGTGTGCGTGTATGTATGTTTGTTCCTTCTTTGAACAGCGGCTACTAAAGCTATTTGGTTGAAATTTGCAACGGAAATGGATTTTACTAGATTAACACATAGGCTACTTTTCATCCCGAAAAAATCCATGGTTCCAGAAGGATTTGTGGAAAACTAAATTTCACGAGGAAGTTGTGGGCGTCCACTAGTATTACATAATTAACATTGTGATTTATGAATAAATCAAGTCCACATTAATTTCTGATCACGTTTTGATCGTATGTTAATTTGTCAAAGCTAATTAAGTACCTACGTACCTATAGTTACAAGTTCGTTGTTGACACTCCCATCCCCGCAGGCGACGGGGGGAAAGACTGCGTGGGTGTGAAATCGTGCGTGCGGGGAAGTGTGCATCAGTGGTGGGTTTTTCATTCATCGCTACACGCCCCCCGGCCCGCGCGAGTGCTTCGAACGAAGTTGCCAAGCTATAGTACGTCGTCTAAGTAACTTAACAACCTTGATATCCCTAAGTAGATACCTAGATGAGGTTAAGCGGTCTCCCAGGCCCGAGTTTACTCTTAGGCTGCATTATCTCTTACCTGCAATATATCTACCTACCTACACCTAGGGTTGCCAAAAGTTTTTTTAGAAAAATATAGTATTTTTCATATTTAAGCGTAAAAAATATAGTACCTACACCAAAGAAAATAGGTATAGAATTTTATAGAATAAGTAAAAAATAGACCTATTTGTTTTCATTAAAACCTAATTTATTAGCACGTGTTACATGTTTTTGTCTAAAGTAAAAGTGTCACATATGTTTCACATTTAATTAAAAAAATAATGTATATTAGGTAACTATAAGATATGCACGTTCGGATACTCTACACATTATTACTTCTGTCTGTCTGTCTGTCGTACTATATACTTCTTCGACAGTATATAGTACGCCTGAACATAGTACCTAAATATAGTACAATACTATACGTATATTATAGTACGGTTGGCAACCCTACCTATACCTCTAAGTGATTCAATCATAAAAGCGCCTTGGAAACCTTGATTTATTTTAAAGCGACATGCCCTTAAAGCTAGAACCACCTACTCAATGATATAAAATGTCATTGCGCCTACTCACAATAATAATTATATGTAGGTACCTTTTCATACATCTTTGTGTGATGGATAGGTATAAATACTTATTACTTAGATATACTACCTACATAATATGTACCCTATTATTATTTATTATTCATATACTAGGTAGATATAGCCTGAGCTAAAAATAGGGTAAATCTCAAAAGGTACATACCTGATATAAAAGCTGAAAGTTCGCGCTGGTACTCGTACCTGATATAAATTATTGTCTATTGAATCGATACGATTTTTTAATTATTTTATTTTATCATTTTTATAAGGAACCTTTACCGACTATTATCATTTTGAGGGTCACAGGGATGAAATTTTTCAACATGAGGTTGAAAAATTTCATCATTAAAACAAAAAACATCCAAACATGACCTAAGACAGGACACAAATTTTGTTTACTTCTATACATAGGTATATGCGTTCTATAAAATTTAATTTATATCTCCCTATCGTAGGAACCTATAGAACTTTACGATTATTATAAACAAAAATTAAAATAGGTTTTATATTTACTATTAGGATATCTCAATATCTTACAAAATAAGGTGATGCTAAAGGAAAACAGTGATAAAATTCGATTAACAGAATAAAATAACTCTAATTAAGAACAAAATACCAGCAGCATTTGAAATAAGAATAAAAGTGTGAACCAGTGAAAAAAAAAACAAAATGTGGAATCCGAACATAGACAATCGTCAAATGGAGAAGCGGGTGGTAGTTGGCAGAGTTCGACCGACATGGGCTCGGAATCTACCGGAAGTCAGAGACGACGAGGAGAAAAGCGATGAGCTCGGCTCTATGCCCCATAGTGATCCACCATCACCAACCGAGCAATGGGACCAGTTGGGTAAACCTGAGGAAAAATACGATGTTTTTGGAAAGGTAAATATTATTTTTGTTGTGGGATGAAAAAATTGTACAGTATTAGATAGTGTACAATTTTTAGATAGAAAAAGTCTACTGTCATATACCTACCTACCTATGTGAGAGAAACATTTGGAAGGTAGATACGCCCAAAAACAACTTCTTTCATTTACGTTATATTTTATTTATGTGTCTACATTCTACACTAATATTAAAGTAAAGAAAAGGAGGAAAAATATTTTTTCTATTTATCGATTTAACTCAAAAACTACTGGAACTAGTTTAAAAAATTATTTCACCAATAAAAAGCTAGTTTCAGGAAGTAATTATAGGGTATATTTTAGCCCCGTATCCTCATGGAAATGAAACCAGGAGGTTTTAATTTTTTCTTTTTATTTTTTTCTTCAAGATACAGTAAAAAAAACTAATTAAGGAAAAGTTTGTATGTAGAAGGTGGCTTGTAAGTAGGTATACTTAGGTAGATACTTAGGTAAAAAGATAGGAAGGTAAGTTGATTCCAAACATACTCGGTCGTTAATTAGTGTATCCTGTATTTTCCAGGTGATGCTACTCGGTGACAGCGGCGTCGGGAAGACGTGCATGCTCGTACGCTTCCGGGACGGCACTTTCCTCGCCGGCAATTACATTTCCACCGTGGGAATCGACTTCCGGGTACATCCCACCAAAGACAAATTTTCTTTTTTTTGTTAGCAGTAATGAGGCAAAGACTTCATTTAAAACATCCTGCGCTGCGCTGCCGCGATGTTGCCCTGCCTGGCCGATTACTCTGCTCGCGAAAATCATGCGCGAATATTCGTAAAATATTTCACGAGTATTCGCGGCAGGACGACTTAACGTGGCCACCTCGCGCTATCGCGTGGAACAGAAAGCGATAATATTTTCGATACCTATATTTGACGAATATTCGCGGCATTACGTGTACCTACCGTGGCCACACCACTTCTCCACTCATTTTCTTCGTTACTTCCCTTTCCACTCGTACAGTCCAGCCATACAGTCGTGTGCCAGCGCATACCTACTAAAAAAAAATCATTGTCCTATTTTCAAAAGCAGTTTAATTAAAATCCTTAAGAAAAAATAGTAATGTAGGTAATCCTATTTATAAACGCGTGTTATTTTTTATTTCGTTTTATATTTCAAATGGAAAAAAAAACAAATGGTCGTCAAGGGTTCCGAGTTCAAACGGGCCAGTCACGGGTATACGCGCCGGTTAGCCGCTCCGCCATTGGTGTTAAAGTTTGGCGCGCTTTTTCCGTTCCCGCCCCTTAGTCGTGACAGCTGTGATTGAATCGGCTCCTCCGCTGAGTGATTTATAGCACGGTCGGTGTTTTTTGTTCATTTTTTGCTATTTGATTTATTAGGATCTTGTGCCGATACAATTAACACGAGAACTATAATAATTTTAATACTCACCATAATAAAACGTTTGTTTTTTTTTTTTCTAGATGCCCTATAATGTTTGCCCTATATTGAGTTTTAGACATAGGTAATATCTAATTACATGCAATAGACATGACCCATCCTTTACTATAATTAATTCTACAATACTTTTAGTTAAGTAGGTTAAATTTTGTGATAGCATATTGTCAGATGTTGATTTTTAAATTAATTTAATATACTTTTGAATTACTTATATAGTTGAAACGTGTATTTGTAATATTGTTAATAGTTTGGCTATGTACAAATTATGCATCTTGAAAATAGCCGTTTGAAAATACAACTAACGCCATCTGTTACAGAATAAAGTAGTTACCGTCGACGGCATCAAGGTAAAGCTTCAAATTTGGGACACCGCAGGACAGGAGCGCTTTCGTAGCGTCACTCACGCATATTACAGAGACGCACATGGTAAAGTATTTTCTTATTACAATTAAGTACGTTAATCGTGAAAAAATACATTGTTTATTTTAAATTAAATGAATATTACCAAATACGATATATTTTCAACTTTTCTTGGCTTACACTGACACATTATAAAACATTTTGCTACTACTAGCGCCATCTTTGATTACACGTACATAACACTAAGCAGAACTTTGCTTGTGGAGTGTAGCTCAGATTAATACTACTTATAATAGTTGGGAACCGACACCAGTGGCGCTAACGTGCGACCAAGCGAAGAGAAAATAGACAAAATGTCGTCCAATGGTGACGGAGTTGCTCCTGTCCCATCTCTTTCGTACCAACGCAATGAAAGAGGTAGCGTCATTTCAGGTTGCACCGTCATTGGTTGAATTTTGTCTATTTATCTTCACAATATTATCTCGTTGATCGCATGTTAGCGCCACTGCAATTTATAAATACTTTTACGTGAATTTTGCATTAAATTATCATTGTTTGCTTACTTAAGAAAACCGTGACAACTTTTATATTAATAAAGATAGGCACTTAATTGTTTAAAATTTGGTAATTATAATATTTAGTTAATTTGTTCATTGTGAAAATTACCCCTTTTTATTTAACCTTACTTTTATTTTTATTTTTTGATTTAGCACCGTTAGCGGTAGGTGCATAATTTAATGTTACCGGCAATTTGTATAATCCGGTATTCTATATAACGCCTAGGCTTTGTACTTTTCCAAAATGGATTTATTAAGCTAGACATTAGCAGAAGCTGCATATAATTTAAACGACAAAAAAAAGGGTGTTATTCAGCCAACTATAAACAACTGTAAGCTGGGACGAAAGATAATACATACTACCCAGTACCCAGTAGTTATCACATATTCAATACATTTTTAGATACCTACTTAATATGTTAACAAGTTACAATGATACAGTTGTCATTAATTTCAATGTGTGTGATATTCTAACAGCTCTTCTCCTTCTGTACGATGTAACTAACAAGACAAGCTTCGACAACATACGAGCCTGGCTGGGCGAGATCCGGGAGTATGCACAAGACGACGTTGTCATAATGCTACTAGGTAATATTTATTTTTATCCAGCCTTGTGATTAGACCTTGATATCGTTCAGAACATTCATAAATATCATTCATCAAAATCCGTTACAATCTTTGCGAAGTAATTCGAACCTCATTATTTGAAAGTTTATCATAAGAACATAGATAACCGATTCACTTTTAAATCGAAAGAGTCGCATTCGAACATGATCCGCTGTCCGCAAGCGTTCAACCTCGAGCTATCCGACATAAGTGGAGCGGCACAAATTCTCTTCCAGGAAACAAGTCAGACAGCGGGCTAGAGCGGGCGGTGAGGCGCGAGGAGGGGCAGCGCTTGGCGAGAGAGTACCAAGTCGCGTTTATGGAGACCTCGGCGAAAACCGGCCTCAACGTCGAAGCCGCTTTTGCCCACGTAGCGCGCGCTCTCGTCGCGAAAGCGAATCCCGTCGACCCCTCGCGGTTAGCGGTGCGCGCGCATCCGACACAGGAGCAACGGTCCTCGTGTCCGCCATGTTCGTAGATTACGCGCCAACTTTCAATTTTCGAACGTGTTCGTGGACCAATGGTCATGCTCATGACAATTTGATACTTATCAGAGATTTTTATGAAATTTACACAGTATGTCAACATAATTAGGTACATAGTACCTACCTAACATTATTTATGTGATGACGAGAGACGATAATACCCATGTAACTCAAATCAACCAATAAAATTAATTTCTAGGCAGTTTATTTTTATTCTTTTGCAATGTTTCCTACTATTAGATGCTACAACAGTTCTTTAGATTAATTGTTGTAAAATAAGTATACTTACCTAATTACCTACCAAAGATTCCCATCCAACTATATTTTTGAGTTTTAATAGAGACATACAAGTACATTCATAATATAAATAAAAATGTATTTTAATAGAAAAAAAAACAGAAGTATCTAAGACATAAAATATGGCAAACAAATGTTATTCATACGAGTAGTAAATAAAATAATAATTTGTATTATAAAGATATCAACCGATGGCAAGTTGTGAATAGCACAAAATGTTAAGTAAAATAGGTAAATATCACTAATGTTAAGGCTGAAAAAGTTGCACAAAATTTGGATTTTTTAAAAATAAACATTATTTTGTGACCTACTTTATAAATGTTCTACTATCGCCAAATTATAACTTTTGAACGCGTATATACCCCTTACCCAAATAGGTTAACCCCTTTTAGTCTATACAATGTTTAGCTATCTGTCTTTTATCTTTTTATTCCAAACTCTTCTATTTATCTCTTATTTTCTTCTTTTACCCGAAAGTTCTCAATTAGACGCGTATGTTGTTTTTATTTTTGTTTTCTACCTCATAACTTCGTCATTTATAAACAAATTTTGAAAATTATTTTCATTCATTGATGGTTGGACTTTAATCTGCAGTCATTCTAATTTTAAGAAAGCGCAAGTTTTGGTGACTAAAAGGAAACATGTATTTAGATATTTGTATGAAAATCAATTGTTGAATGCTTGTAATAAGGCCCTGCGAATTTGTATCGTATCGGCAGGATGATTTTGTATTTATATAGAGATATTTGGTACTTACATTATTGTAATTTATGGATGGTAGTTATACTATTCGTTAGATGTAGATAGTGCGTATTATACTTAAATTACATGATTATCGTGTATTATTTACATATAAAAATAAAATATCTATAATATTGTATTTCTATAAGTACATGAATTTAGTGCAAGTAAATCTTTTATGTGCCTATTTTGTTTATTAAGGTGACACCAAGTACGTATAATTAAAATACTTTGGGCAATAAAATTAAAGATAATCTATCTTGAGCACGTTGGATTTTTAGCTGCTGAGACTTAGGTAGCTAGCTTTCATCTTGTGCTTATTAAGAGTTATATTATTATATCAGTACATACATAATACATATACATATAAATATATTTATATATAATTGTTTTGTATGTATTACTCGTAAGATTAAGTAATGTTAGAATGTTATAAAATTACAATACAGTCTATTTTTAACGTAAATCATATTTTAAGTAGGTAACTAAAATATGATTTACGATACTAAAATTCACTAAAATTCATTGTTTATCAGCAGCAAGTAGTTTAAACAAACCAATTCGACCGTTTAGACGGATCACCACAAGAATGAACCAGTCACCTATTCCGCCAGCACTTGGCCTCCCACTACTCCACACGTAACTCACGGAACGCTTCTACTATCTAACTATCTCGGCTCGTGAGGACCCAAGCCGACTGTTCTAATGACTCACTTGCCCGACACGCGGATGACTAAAAACGACATGACCGGGTTACCTATTACAAAATTTCAGCCTTCGCTACTGGTGTTTATGTATATTTAGATAATATTTATGATACCTATCAATCAATATTTAGAAACAAAAAAAAATCAATGGAGTTTTTAAGAAAATTACTATTCAACATTTGAACTGTAACATGAAAAAATGCGAAGACAATATTTTGCTTAGAATGAAAATTATGTCCACAAGAGTATCTATGGTCCACACAAATGGAAACATTTTTTACTGTTACTCTATTTCACCAATTTCATTATCTACCTACTTTATAAATTTAGTGAACGGTATCTACGCGTACAAAATCATACCACAAATAATAATGAAATATTGGTGCCTAACTTTTGGGAGTAGGTACCTACGCCAAATTGTATTTATAGTGGCGTCACTTATCTATACGTTAGGTTGGCATTACCTGCTGTCAGCTCCTATCATATTTTTTTTTATAAAATATTTTTTTTATATAAAATCACTACACTCTGGCTATTGCAGGCTTTCTATCCACTACATGAAAATATTAGGTAACCAAATAGATTTAAGAAAAATATATCACATTAGTAAATAATGAAAACATAATATAAGTATTGATACGATACCAATAAGTACCTAATTAACGTAAAAAATATTTATATAATATACTTATTACAAAAAGTTTACCTACATGTTGTGCCATTGAATGTTGCTTGTGTGCAAATTAAAATTATTATAACCATTTGCTATGTTTTATTTTAACAATAAGTATACCTATTGTTACTTATATAATACGTTACCCATTTTACACATACAACTGCTAAAAAAAGGATCCTTCTACCTACTCCCTAGGTGCATAGTTCCCACTACCTATACAGTGGCTACATGGCAGGACAAGGATAGTGTTGCAGTGTTTTTTTCATTTTATTAGACAGACTAGCAGACGCCCCGTGGTTTTACCCGCGTAGTTCCCGTTCCCGTAGGAATATGGGGGTAAAATATAACCTATAGCACCCGGGGATAGTGTAGCTTCCCAACAGTGAAATAAATTTTGAAATCGGTTCATTAGTTTTGGAACCTATTCAATGCAAACGTACATACACACAATCAAATCTTTCCTCTGAGATAACATATGGTAAATGTTCAATGTTCACCAGTGATTATTTATGATTCTAATAGTTATTTAGAAGTTTTTTTTCAAATCATTTTGTACAATACAATACAATCAAATAATGTCTCTTTATCTCTAGGTATTTATTTATTATAAAATAAGTAATTACTAAAATGATTACCACGGTAAAATAATAAAATTATCAAATTCTTAATTCAACGTAATACCACAAAAAGCCTTTTCCTGTAAAAAATGTTTTTGTCGGTTACCATAGTCTAGCGGTTAGCGGTCGATTTATTTTGAAATCTCCGTTGACAACAACGTCAAACGTATACAATTATAATAGAATTTACGAAAGATGATGGACCTAAACATTCAGGAAATTGCATACGTTAATGACAAAAACAATTCATTGGAATTGAATTTATAATCCCCAAAAAAGGTTTATTATGGGCTACCTCCACCCACTACAGAGAAAAAAAATACCAAATACAATGTTGACTGTCAAGGGATAACATATAGAAAACGGTTTTTTTCTAAATTCTAATCGATATGCCTTACCTTATCGGCTGATAGACGTCCACTGCTGGACATACGCCTCTTGCATGAACCTCGCAACGGCCTCGAGCCGCCAGAGTCCAGCGGCTCCCTGCAACCCGCTTGATATCCTCGGTCTACCTAGTGGGGGGTCGACTAACACTGCGCTTTCCGGTGCGAGGTCGCCATTCCAGCACCTAGGACCCCAACATCCATCGGCTCTTCAAACTATGTGGTCTGCCCATTGCCACTTCAGCTTCGCGACTCGCTAAGCTATGTCAGTGATTTTGGTTCGTCCGCGGATCTCCTTATTCCTGATTCGATCACGTAGAAAAACTCCAAGGATATAGCTCGCTCCATCGCCCGCAGAGTGATTTTGAGCCTTCTAATAAGGCCCATAGTCAGCGACCAAGTCTCGGATTCGTAGGTCATTACCTGGCAACTCGCACTGTTCGAAATAATCGATAATCGATATAAGTAATTAAATTTCTTTACCACAAAATGAAAAAAATAATTAATCGTAGTTCTATGTAAAACTTCATTATTAATCATTCATTATTATCAACCCATATTGGGCTCACTGCTGAGCTCTCCTCTCAATATGAGAGGGGTTAGGCCAATAGTCCACACTGGCTAAATGCGGATTGGCAGACTTCACACACGCAGAGAATTAAAAGAATTCTCAGGTATGCAGGTTTCCTCACGATGTTTTTCCTTCATCATTTTGAGACACGAGAAATTAATTAATTTCTTAAAATGCACATAACTGAAAAGTTAGAGGTGCATGTCCCGGACTGGATTCGAATCTACGCCCTCCGGAATGGCAGGCATGAGGCAGAGGTCATATCCACTGGACTATCACGGCTTATATCGGTGGCAGAGGATATGTAAAGCTTGATAGGGTAGAATTGCATTGTAATGTACCTACCTAATGTAAATAATATTGTAAAAAAAAATTAAAAAGGTACTTAAGATAAACTTGTATTGTCAATACAGAAAAAATAAACGATTATTCCATATTCTCTTAAGAACTTAGGTAGGTAGGTATTCTAAGCACAAACACTGATGCATGCTCTTCCCTCGCTCTCGTAATCCGGAGGGAGCGACCGTACGCTCTCTACGCTCTCTCCGAGTCACGAGGATGTAAAAGGTACGTACCTACCTTCCGAAGACCCGACGCCAGGCGACCGAGAAATCAATAGTAAGTACCTACACAATGCCAGACTTTTAAACACAATGAAGGATTTTTTCTTGGAGTTTACATTGTAGGTTGAATAAACCGAAACCTTATGAAAGACTGGAGTCAATTTTAAAATAATCATTATCGGAGACTGCCGCTAATCAAACCGAGATCCATAGCAAACGATTTAAATTAACAGTAGATTATACAGTCTAAAAAGAAAAAACCAAAAACTAAAAAAAAAACTATGTGGTAAAATCACGTTTTTAGTTTTTGTTATTTTTTTACTCTGCGAAACATAACGATCAAAAATGTGTTCATCACATCAGCTATCTGAGACTGAAAGTCCCATTATATCGGCGCCGCCGTTTCAGAGAGTAGCCGTTCGAAGGTATTTTAATTTTTGTAACTAACTATCTAAAAAATAAACAGAGACAGACAAAAAATTTAAAAATCGATATTATGAAACATTTATTGATATTCGTTTCTTAAACATTTTGCAAAACAATTACAAACAGACACTTATTTTTTTTTTATGTAGATATAGATAGATTGTTCAGTGAGAATTAATATTAAAAGAAGTTAGGTATTCACTATGGACATTCTTTAATAGATTAATCATAAAAACGACTACATGTCTTTACTATAACTAGTTTAACTCAAATAACAAACTTCATACAAAACTTTTCTTATTTTAAAATTTCCCGCCATCCAGAATAGCATCTGACAGTATGACAAGTTTGTTGAAGTTTGAATGTGGCGCCATATTTTTTATGTACACAGCAAAGATGGAGGACATTAATCAGATTTCACAAACCTTTTAAGTATAAATTGAACATTCATTTTAATAGAAACATAATTATGTGTATATGTGATTTATTTATGAATTACATATTTGAAATTTAAATTATTGATATATCAATCATAATATATATGAATCAGGCCACAATATTAATATTAAAATAGCTATATAATATCAATTTGCTATGTATATTGTGTAGATTTCAGTTCTCTAAAAATAGGATTTATTCTTATTAATATTCTTTTTAAATGACGATTATCGGAAATGATGAAAATGTTACTTAACATACTCACCATAGTCCATACTTCGTTTAAAATTACTATTAATTGTTTACTAGGCACAAGTTTACGTTAGTTTAATCGTAATTAGATTACACTTAAGTATTTTTCAGATAGCATGAATACGGTGACAGTCGTCTGTAGGACGTTCATAATAAGTACTATTATCGTGAAAAGCGGCAAACCAAGAGTGAAACGAACTGTCACCCGCATTATGCTACATGAAACAAACTGTAGTGGAAGCCCGTGACATATTTTACATTCTGATGATAGTCTATGTACCTACTCGTATTACCGTGAACATAACTTAGTAAATGTCAGACTTCTTTATACATTTTCAACCCCTTTAATTATAACCCATTAGGATAAGTTTTAGAGATGTCGCTTTCAACATAATCGATCCTTCCTAATAATATACTGTTTTTCAACAATGTAAAAATAGCTAATTTTTATTTTAAGATAACTTTAACCTCTTGAAACCCTTTAATTTTAGGGGTAGTGTTTTAAAAATCTTTAATTTATTTTAATTTGTATATTTTTATTTATACCAATATATTTTTTTTAATTTTCATAACTTTAAGTATAAAAACAAACATTTTGAATAATCATAAAAAAATATTCTATTTTGAAAATGTAAGTAGGTTTGCGATCGCTGAAATTGGTTCCATTTCGTTGCCTCAATGTTGGTACGCCTGACGTCAGATTACGCGCACATGCGCACAACGACAGGTGGTCGGCGAGTCGACCCAGCTATTCCGACCGAACATCGACTTCTCATGCTCATCATCAGCCGCCGTCGTACTCAAGCAAGAGCGACATGCAGTGCTTTGTGTCGAAGTGGTCGTGGTGACATGGCGTCTGTGTTTTAATTGTTTTAAAGCGTTAAAAGTGTTGTTTATTTACAATGAATGTGAATTATGACCGTGTTTGTAGACTGTGCTTGTCATCTCGGTGTGAATTACTACCTATATTTCCTACCACCAGTTCGGATGACTCGGATCCTCCTGTCCTCGCTTCGAAAATAAAAGATTGCGTGTCAGTTCAGGTACGTAGTGCACTAAATAAGTATCAGAAAAGAGTTTCGAGTGAAAGTAGACCCTTGGTGTACGTGAGAACTCGTCATCCGGCTCAGTTCGCATAATGACAGGCAACGCTGCGTCTAGGTGAAGATGTCGTAAGAACGTCCACCATTTTGTAATGCTCCGCAGCTATCGCTAGAATCGTGGCCGTGTCGCGGCGCGTTTCATGCAGCCGGGTCGGGTGACGAGGGCCAGGTTTTCGCTCGATTCCCGCAGGTTTGGCGTGGCGGGGGTCTAGGCATGGCTCGCCGGGCATGCCGTTGGCCAGCGGGCGTATCGATTGATCGGACGACCAGGCCGGTGCAGCTCGTCCCTCGACGGGCGTCGGTGTCGGCGTGAGTGTCGATGTGTGCGTGCCTGTATCGAGCGGTAACCCTCGAGGGGCTCGCTCGTCGCTGGCGGCTGGTTGCCGCTCGACTCGCTCCTACCTACGTATTCGGGCGAGAGTCGAGAAGCTGGCGCGTATATACCTACGCCTACCTACTTAGTTTCTCTTCGCGTATCTACACATGAGGCGCGGTTTCGACCCATGTGTAGATAGCCGCTGGTATGCGCGCGTTTTCCTCCTCACTACGATTGATGTCGTTCGTTTTTATTTCAGATAAGCGAAAATGATGACCTGCCTACCAATGTCTGCAGGAAATGTGTGGACAATGTCAACAACTGGCACATATTTAAGGCTGTTTGTGAAAGGAGCCAAAACAAATTACAGTCTCTGACTAACAAGGAAAGCAGCCAACTAGAAGAGGTGGGTTTGCTTTTTTCTGGAATGTGTTTTAGTTTTGTCAGCTGTCAAATGCAAATATGATTCAAATGGTATTGTTTTCTTTATGTTAAATGTTTTTTTTTCAGTTGAATATAAAAAGTGAACCTCAATCTGATGAAGCCTATGATGATGGAGTGGTCATTGATGGATCATACCCTGACAGTGAGGTGGGTATCAAAATACAATATACTTAGTATATAAGTTGTAGCTGATAAATGTATAATTGTTTTGATGGAGTTGAGTTGTTTTAGTGTCAAGGACATTTACAGCAGATGCCATGTCATCATGCTGTAGGTACTGGCATAATTATTGAATAATAACTATACAATGTTTTATTCAATTATTGATGAAATTAACTTTAAAAAATTTATTCATCAAAAAATATATATTTTTGAAAACCACTTTTATTATTGGGGATGTTTATTATTATTATTTTTTTTCATAAAGTTTCATTATGCTATTACAGAATGCTGGACCGAGTAAAGTCCAACCAGAGGGTCCTCCCATTTTGGCTTCACTGGGGCTTACACCAAGAAGTGATAAGGTAAAGATTAAGTACCCTATTATCATTGAAATGTGGCAATGTACTGATATGCCAGTCTGATATTCAATATGACACTTCAACTGTACTAAATGAATATTTACTGTTTCACTTTATGTATATAATATTTAGGACACAAGTGTGAGGATGGTTCAATTTAATTAATTTGGTCCACAGAAATATATAGATCCAAGAATGGACTGGCAACGAGTGCATGCTATATTGGACATGGTCCAAGAAGACGAAGTTATTGACTCTTTACAATCAATGGAAGAATGTGATGTCATACATCAATCTGATCACGACTCTGAGACTGAGATAGAGCTCACAAGTGAGGGGATGCACCATGACTATGTTGATTACAAGAATGGATACTTGTGTAAAAATAGAAAAATTGTATCCAAAACACCCAAATTTGCATTAGAGGAGACTGTTGCGAGAATAAAGGAGGTCAATAACCTGAGAAAAAGAAGCTTTGTTTCCAGTAAGCATTGTGCTCAACCAAGAAACGCTTGGCAGATGCTCTTTACAGATGACTTGCTGGAACTCATTGTAACTTCTACAAATGAAAGGATTCACATTAAAAGTAAAAAAACAAAAGCAACAACTACTACAGAGATTAGGATGTTAATTGGTATTTTGTATTATCACGGTATAATGAGACCGACTCATCAAAAGATAAGCGACCTCTGGCATGAGGAATATGGAGCTATTTGTGTACGAAATGCAATGCCTTATGAACGATTTAAATTAATTCTTGAAAACATGAGCTTCGACAGCGAGATAGATGACAGCATTGTCCAATTTGACGTGATGAAACGCGTGCGCAAAGTATTTGAAATATTCGCCCTCAATTGTAGAACTGCTATGGAAGCTGGCAACCTGGTGGTCATTGATGAAACAATTTTCCCAGTCCACGGCCCCTGTCCATTCCGATATAAAATAAAGAAAAAGACACTGAAATGTGGAATCAAAATTGTTTTCCTAATAGATCCAGTAAATTTTTACATCACAAATCTCGATGTAATAACTGATCCATATTTTGGTTCTGAGGATATAGCTGCAAAATTAGTGCAACACTTGGCAGGAACTGGTCGCACAATCATTATGGACAGTTGGTTCACATCTTACTCGTTGATCAACAGATTAAAAAATGAATACAGCTTGTTCACCATAGGAGCACTTCATCCTAATGATGACAACATACCTCCCCTTTTCTTATCACATTACAGGAGGAAAAAAACATTTATAAGTGGATTTTTGGACGAAGACATGACATTAAGTTCATCTGTCAATCAGAATTCGAAAGTTGTCAATGTGCTGACCAACGACCCAAAGTTTTATAAGAAAGGGAACAGCAGTCATACATCGGTTGTTTCTTTTTACAGAAAACATCAGTCCTCTGTAGAAGTGATTGATGTATTGATGCATTACTATACAACGATGCAGCACACTAATGATTGGACGCTGTCATTGTTCTTCATGCTGTTGAACATTGGTTCTGTTAACGCTCAAGTCATATGGAGTTCAAAGAACCAGTACAATGTCATACAACGACGTATATTCATAAGAGAGTTAGCTCTGAGTTTAATGGGGTCTAGTGAAACTATCTCATATTCACCAACTCTTTCGAATCTCAGTTTGAAAAGGCAAAAGTTTTCATTGCCCGAACACACAGTTCCATTCTATAAAAACAGACGTAGGTGTAAAATTTGTTTTTCGTCCCCAATGAAAAGGGATCGCAGAACAAAACAGTTTTGCATTAAATGTGGTACATTTATTTGCAAGGAGCATACAGTTACTTTATGTACAGTTTGTGTGACCTAAAGAATATTTATTTTTCTTAAATATGTACTTACATTGGGCATTTAAAATTTTGAAGTGTCATATTGAATATTTAAATGGTCTCTATTCATATTTTTTTTCTTAAATATGCTAGCATTTGATTGCAATAACAACTAATGGTAAGCCATGATGCAGTCTATAGTGGAACATGCTTGTTTAGACGATGCCTATACACTTTTCGTCTTAATACCCATATATGGTGGTAGGGAATACAAGCTGAAGAAAATGCATTTAATGATTTAAAATTTCATTAAAAATAAAACTCTGTCTTAATGTGATAATTTTGATTTTGATATTTGTATGTTAAAATTTAAATAACACATTTAGGACCAATTTTAGTTTTGTTTGTGTTTATGCTTTTTATGATTTATGCAACTTTAAGCAATTGTTAACCTAAGACAATTATTCCATTCTTTGTTTAAGTTTGATTTATATTTTATTTAATAAAATGTTTATACTTGCATGCACATTTAAGTATATATTTTGCAATTAAAACTCGGACTTTGTATTTATAATTATTTCATAATAAAAAAATACTTTTTTTATGTTAAGAGGTATTGTGCTAACTTTTGAAAGACTTAACTTTTGACTTGTTTTTACATGCATGATACTTAAATGCGTAACTACTAAGTAGTATGGTAAATAGCAATGGCTGAAGTGAAACTTAATTAGTCCTGAGCCAATTTAGAAAATCATAGATCGACTCATGCAAGGAATAGAACCCTAGACTTTTTTTGCTTTTCCTTTCTGCTGTGCTACTAAACAAAATTTCCTCAGTCTAATGTGCAGTTTAAATTGTTGATACTGTTAATTTTTTTTACTGTGTGTGTTTTTGGGAGTTTTTAATTCTGTTTATTTTTTATTTATAAATATTTTACTTTTGTGTTATGTCTTTAACAAATCTTTAATTCTATGTTACTTGTGTTCCTGCAAAAATTTTTATGACAATATGATTTTAGAAAACAATAATTTAATGAAAGTTGAAGTTTAATCATAAAGTAATTTACTTCTTTGTTTTAGTTCCGTATAATATAGTTTCATATATTTTTAACCGTTTAGCAAAATAAACTTGCGCACAGTCAAAAATGTCATGTGTTTTTCAGTAATAAATCCATTTAAAAAATATTTTTATTTATTTTCATGTAAACATAATAATTGAGCTTGAAGTCCAAAAGACTAAGTTCAGATTGAACTGTGGCATTATTGAAAGTGATGATTTTTTAATTCAATAAGATTTTTTATCCACTTTATTAAGTTTTTTATTATTGTATTTATATTACACTGAGAGTATAATGATCAATGAATAAATGGATGCAATTGAATAATAAAATTAATAGTCATAAATCTCCTCCCAGATAATAAATCTGGATGTGGGTATGGGCCTTAAGGCTTAGCCCCCTGCCCGGGTAAGACACAGGGATCTTGCTTCCCCAGACCCTGGTCATTTTCTTCTAGCCCCTTTAAGTAAATGAATAAAGGTGGCATTTTTTTAAGGGGCACTTGAAAAAAAGGCACTTTCTTCTAAATATTTCTAGCCATAAAGCTTTTGTAATGTAATGTTAGGAGATGTAAATAAGTTTGATTTACTTTTTACGAGTATGTTGCGTACGTGACTGTAAAATGAAAAATATTTCTACTTTGCGATTACAGGGCATGGATAGTGAAAAGGACGAGGATTATGAAGAAGAAGAGGAAGAACGGGAAGAAATGAACGAACAATCGTATACAAATATGCCCCACATGCCTGAAGTTTCCATCACAGTCATGCGCCCAACTGGCGAAACCCTTCACGCTCGCCAAGGTATTCAACAGATTGCTTCTAAGGATTGCCTTGTTTGCGGCCGCTCTTATAGATATTCTCATAATGCTCGCAGACACGAACTTAGTGCACACAGTTTCGATAGGTACACTAATAAAACCACGTCAAAGAAATCTTCTCATGGTCATATTATGCAACCCAAATTTAGGCCCAATCCTTTCAATCCTAAAGCACGATTGATGCCAAATCCAATTAGCCACAAGATGCAGTACATGCCAAAAGCACCTCCAACTAAAATGATGCCGCAAAAAATTGTGGCACCACCAAAACCTATTCCAATCAGAACTGCCAAGCCTCCTCAGAATAATTTACCATATCCCCTTCGTATAAAAGCTTTAAAAGACTTGCAAATAAAGAAAAAGGAGCCACAAATATTAAAAACTTTGCTGACATCTAAACCTGAAGTTTTAGTATCTGAACCTGAAATTCTGAACTCGGGTCCAGAAAGTCCAGAGACATTGATCTCAGAACCTGAAATAGCATCTTTCCAAGTGGAGACGATCTTATCAGAGCCAGGTGGTTTTATTAATCAACCACAAGACGACGATGAGATGGATGATGATAATAACCAAGAACAAAATTATGACACTGTTGATATGGAATCTGATAATGAAATCGAAATAGCTCGTCAGCAAGAAAGTAATGTTGATATTGAAGAGAATCATGTTGAAAATGATGGTGATGAAAACCCGCAGGATGAAATCCACGCGGAAGATGATCAGGAAAAAGAACATAATATAGAAGATAATGGAGACAGTCAAGACATGAGTGTTGAGAATAATGTAGATGCAGAGCATGAAGAAAACGCTAAAGAACACGACGAAGAAAATGGCGAAAAGGTAAATAATTACCAAGATGAAAATCGTGAAGATATGGACGATGACGATGATTTGCCTCCAATGAGTATCGCTCCTGTGGTAGAAATAAATGAAGATTTACAGACTAACTCCTACAATAGTGAAGGTAATGAAGAAGAAGATTTAGACGAGACTGTCGATCCGAATGATACTATTGATGGTGACGAGAATTTGAAAGTATTGGATCCAGACAAGGTGTACGTAACTAAAACCCAAAGAGATTTCATACTTAAACATCGTGATATTATTGAACAAATCAATACCAAGCTTTGTCTCTGTTGTAACAAAGAACACCCACGCAGAAAGGCTGTTATACAGCATTTACAGAAAAATGGCCACAAAGTTCCAAAGCATACATGCTATAATTGTGTGGTAACTTTCACACACATTGGAGCTTTACTCAGCCATATGAGGTCTAACACTTGCACTGATTTATGGAAAATAATTTACAACGAGAACGGAATTACTGACGACATAGTAATAGAAGATGAGCCAATACAGGATACAAAAGCTCAATATAAAGACATCCTCAATGCGAGATCTTATGCATGCAAACTGTGTCCTGCCAAATTCCAACTGAAGCAGTTCATAATGAAACACGTTCTTGACGTACATGAAGATGGTCAGTCAAGAGTTCCTCATTCTTGCGTCCACTGCGGTTTGAGATTCAAGGAGAGAAGTATTGGGAAAAAGCACATTCGCAACGGAGATTGTACTGTTTACATCGCTTGCGACTTATGTTCTGAGAAATTCTTGAGTATGCAAGATTTTAATGAACACGCCGTGGCCGTGCACGCTGGCAATTTCGATCCTGACAGTCAGAGCAAGTGCGTCGACGGCAGACCGACGGATTGTCCCATATGTGGAAAGAAGAATAGCAGTTATCCGAATTTGGTGAAACATTTGAAAACTATACACAATGAAGAGAAACCTCATCATTGTCAGCATTGCGATGCTAAGTACGAACAGACGGCGGACCTCAATAAACACATTTACATGGAGCACTCTGACCGAATGCTCGGCATGACTGCAGAGCCCGACATGTCTCTCGTGAAGGAGGAGGCCGAGGAATATCATTACTCTTGTACGGAATGCAACGCCATCTTCGAGACTGTCGACGCTTGGACTGACCACCAGGTCGCTGAACACAATCAGGTCGCCCATCACTGTGACCAGTGTGAAAAGAAATTCTTGCGCCCCTCGGAACTCGCCGAACACAAGAACACCCATCTCCGCGTCAAGTTCTACCCGTGCAACATTTGTTCCAACTCTTACAGCACGCCACAAAAATTAAACGAACACGCCCAACAAGCCCACCCCGGCGCTCCTGTCCGCAATTTCGATAGCGAATTTTACTGTGACATTTGCGTACGCTCCTTTAAAAGTCGCCAGGCTTATTCCAATCATATGCGTATTCACTCCAAAGTGCCGACGACTAATAGAAAACCAGGTGAAGCGAAGGGTTTCGCTCCTCAGATAATAGGAAAGCCTATTCGCCAGTTCTCTATGCAACCAGGATTTAGTCCTTTCGTCCCGAACGCCCCCTACTGTTGCGATATATGCGGAAAAGGTTTCATGCATAAGAAAAACATATGGAAACACAAGAAGGTTCTGCACGCGGACCTATTGAATGACAGAGTCGACAGCGAGGAGAATACTATGCACGCGTCAACAGAAGAAGACGATTACAACGTGGATGAAAACGGAGCGCTCCTGTCGACTCCGCAATTCAATAGTTTTAATTTTACAAACATTCCCAATAATGTGCCACTGCAATCGCCAGAGGGTCTTCCGTACACCTGTGATTTATGTTACAAACGGTTTCCACTTCGAACTAGTTTGTGGAAGCACAGGCGTGCTAAACACGGCATCGCTTATGGAAACACGGGCGGTACTGATGGCAATGCGCCACCTATGGCCGCAGAAGGTCGATCGAGTTGTACGATATGCAAAATTACGTTTTCCGACAAGAAATCTTATTACCGTCACAGGAAAAACATCCACAAGTCCTCTGTACAGATGTGCAAAATTTGTGGAAAACCGCTCAACTCGACATTAGAACTTTATGAACATTTAAAAGCGGCACACGCGCGCGAATTGTTGGGCTACGATGCGAATCAAGGAACTAGCAAGTCTCAGGAGATGGTACAAGAGGCCGAGGCGGACTACGACGGAGACCAAGACCTGGTGGACCCCAGTGCCGAATTCCAAGCGCACTATCCTTGCGACACTTGTGGCAAACAGTTCGTCGGATTGTTGGCTTTGCAAAATCATCAATGTATAAATCAGATACAGTCCCAGCCCCAAACGTTCGACTGCGAAATATGTCACAAGAGCTACACCTCGATCGCCGCTCTGAAGAGCCACCGCGGCTGGCATTTGCGGTCTCCCGACGGCAAGGCGGCCGCCAACAACTCTGGCCTCTGGATGCCGCAGAACAAAGTGACGACTAAAATTAGCAAGCATGAGGTCATCGAACCAACTCCACCGCCAGCCACTCGTTCTTCTCAACCGATTGCGACAACCAGCGCCCCAAAGAGAAGACTCCCTCCCGAAGTGGAAGTGACCGTCGTGAATCCCAACAAGAAGTTGCGATCCGACGATTCAATGGAAATGGAGAACCAGAACAGCATGTCAGGGGGGCCCGAAGACAGGTACTGCAATATTTGCGACAAAGAGTTTACCAAGCGAGCTGCATATCAACGGCACATGGATGAGGTGCATCAGCCGAATTCAGTGTTCTGTCCGGTTTGTGACAAGAGCTTCACGCGAAAGTCTACACTCATCGTGCATATGAAGAAACATTACGAAGGAGGGGAAGGGTCGTCTGGTTTGGGCCAAATGGAAGACGACGGGCACACGTGCGATGTTTGCGGCGATCAGTTTGAAAGTGCGAAGGCCGTGAACGCACACAAAGCGGTGCAACACGCGGAGGACTCTGGCGAATCGGATGACGAGGGAAGCACGGTGGTGCAACAACCCGGAGAGTTCACTTGCAACCAGTGCGGAGACGGGGTAGCTACCCCCCGAGACCTGATCGCCCACCGTTCCATGCACGCCACGCCTTCCAAATTCTTCTGCAACATATGCAAGGTGTACTTCGCCCGAGCCCTCGACCTGTCTTCCCACACCCGAGCCAGGCACGCTGACAACGAAAAGGTGTTTTTCCCTTGTGCCATGTGCGACCGATTTTATATGAACAAAAAGAGTTTGCAACGTCACATTGAAATGATGCACTGATTACTTTAAGTAAACTAGGTTTCGAACTCGGTTATACATACAGAATGACTCGTGATGATGTTTCAATGAAGTTACGTGATATTAAGTGTCATTTTCTAATTGTAAATACGATTGCCCTACGTTTCTGGGTGTCCAGCGCAAGGTACTGAGGTATCTTTTATTATACATTGTCATTCCTCAGTTGCTGCCACACGGCAAATAGTTTTTAATGATTCATTTTTTTTTAAATTGTGTCAGGTCTTTGATTTAAATACTATGCTAGGACTTTGCTCATTTATTTTGTTATTTATTTTATTAATCCATTATTATGATAATAATAATTTTAAAGATCATTGTTTTTTTTTCCATAATATTTCTTAGTTACGGTATGACAGTGAATAGGTTAGTTACTATTAGCATAGAGAATCTTTTGGAATTTGAATTTAAATAATGATTTTTTTTTATTTTTTATGAAATATTGGAAATGGGCCAAAATTTTTGAAATAGTCAGTATCAGTCACTATAGTGTTATTTATACTGTTTATATTTGTAAGTATGACATGTATTTTTTATTATTATGATGATTTACTTAGTAATTCGAGTTTAGTTTACTTTAGTTCAGTTAAGTGTGTAAATATTTACTTAATTGAATGCTATTTAGGAATTTGATAAGTTTAAAAAAAAAGAAGTGTTTGATTAAGTTCTATTAAAATGTACTGATTATTTCATAGTAACTTCAAATGTATATTTTATACAAACTAAATTAACCACTATGGATGTACTCCCTCATCTATGGTAATTCGATGTGGCCTAAATTTATGAGGTTTTATTTTAAATTAATCATATATTTTGCACAAAAATAATTACAGTGACTTGTGCAACAAAATCATTTGGTATCTTATTTAAATGATGATATTTTTTAATGTAATAAGTCCACAAAATCAGACTACTTTTGCTTTTATTAGTAATCAATAAAACAGAAATATGCAAGTAAATTCTGTTTAAACACTTAAGTTTTAATATTTAATAAGTTAAAATAATGTTATACAAATACACTTTCAATATCAAATTTTATGTATTTTTTTCATCAAACAGTGCCAAATTATGTAAAAATTTTGGCTGTACACAATTTTAAAGCTTGAAATATCAAGGCTGGAAGTTGGTCTAACCTTTTCTGCTGTTATATTTTGTGTACATCCAAATTATTGCTATTATGACAAATAATGTACGTATATACCAAATTAAATTTATCAAGGATGCAAAAACGGCGTTTTCGGTGTCATTACGTATAAGTAAATTATTTTTACCTGGCACCTAAACACACACACATGCTGTGATTTTGTAGTGTCTGTAATAGTAAGGGAGCCCAAGAGATAATTTTGGGATTTACTTAAGCGCGGCTGATGGACACAAAGCACGATACCATGTTTGTTAAGTATTTCTACCAATTATAGCTTAGCCGCACGTTTTAAGCCACACTTCATAATTTCACAATTTAATAATAATCTAAAATCAGAAATACTCATCAAGCGCGTCAGATTAAGGTAACGTTTCGAAAATCTGCCGATTTCAGTGTAACCGATTCTGGAAATTTTCGAAATGCACACTTTTTAGCTAGTAAAACTAACCCATTAGTTAGACGCAAAGTATCATCCGCTATGTTCATCCAACGCGCTTGAGTAAATACCAAAATCCCCTCATCGGTTCCCGTACTATAAATCGTGCAGATATACAAAAAAGCGGCTGAGAATGTCTTGCGTTCGTACGTAGACAAATAACACAATATATGAATAGCTTGAGGTGTCTGTTAAAATATAATTTAGATTTATCAAAAAAATGACACAGTTTGATTATTATTGACACTATTTTAAGTTCCAACGAAATATTTTTATTGTTGAATGTCTCTAAAAGGTTATCAAGTTGTTGTGAGAAATCAATTTTTAATGTACTACTTGTGAGGCGAAATTATCGTGTTTTATTTACATTTTTAATCAGGGTCGACTTATTTTATTTATTGTTTACTATTAAGCCATGCCAGGGCCCTTGACAGAGTGGCGTAACTAGCATCTGATGTTCATGGATTCATTGGATGGGGCCCAGAAAAATGGCTGCATTGTAATTTTTTTAATGTTAGGTTTTGGTTAAGGGCATCATCTGACCATGGGCGCATGACATTTTGCCCCAACTCGGCTAATATTTGCCACTTTAGAGGCCCTATCGCATGCAAAAGACAAAAAAACAATTATGTAAATAAAGTTTTATTAAATGGTGATTAAAAATCATAAAAACCTTTCCAAGAATAATATGTTGTGATCACTTGGGTTACTCACTATGTATTAGTCACTGTATGGGCTATGCTAGATTTATCCTCCAAATGACAATGTTTATTAGCATTAAAACTGGAAAATCTACGAGCATTGAAGCATGTCTGACATTAGTAAGGTTTACAACTTAATTGGTGAGATATTTCTAAAAGATCTACAGATAAGACATTTAATGTCTATCGTCAATTTTCTGAAAGCGAACGATTTAGCGAATAACCCAACATGTGTTATGACCTCGGTGATTTTGGATTTTGAAAGTTTTCTGTTTAACATTATTGGACTGCATAGATTTAAATAATTTTTTATACATTCTTGAATGAAGTCGTAATATTTTACGGTTTTAATCACAGAAATAACATGAACATTGCTTTCTGATACAACTTTTTCAACTCAAATGAAATACAGGTCATATTAATTATTATTTATTAATTTAATTTTGTTAGTGTTTGTAATTTGTATTTTTTCTTACATACATAGGAATTATCGTATACCTTTTTATTAATACCAACAATTATTATATACTAACATGTAATATTTGCACGATAACTCTTTAAACATAGGTACATATTATCAAGTGTCTTATTGTTTGCAATTATATGAAAATGGAGATAAAATTAAAATGATTATGAATGTTGACTTGTCTAAAAAAGGATTTTTACGCGGAAACCCATTGTTATAGTGTACAGATTATAACAAATGTTTTTTGAAATGTCATGCCAATCTTAACTTTTTTTAACTGGCGTCTTAACTTATTACACATTGTGCTTGTGAATTGTAACTTTAAAAGTTAGTTCCCGTTGCATATCCTATGACACTCACAAATAATGTGGTTTTCTAGTAATAAAATAATTTTCAAATTCTGTTCAGTATATCCAGAGATTCCTACAACATCACAAACTTTACCTCTTTTTTAGTATAAGTGAATTATGAAGTGTAATGCAAGGTATAATTTTCACTTCATACACAAGCACAAAGTGAAAATGTGTGTTGATGCCACTTAAAATAGTCTACATAATTAATAATTGTAATATGTGTAAATTTTTCTATCCTGTAAAATTATATCCATGTTTTGTTAACACATTTTCGTCTGTATGCATATTAAGTTAAATTGCTCATACAACAATATTTGGTCCATAGATGAGGTTTATTTTTGTCATCTTTGTGGTTTCAATAAAGTGACTTAATAAAATTTTGTTTTTTATTTTTTTTAGTGATGTAATTGATAGACCAAGTAGATGGTCCACCTGATGGAAAGTGGAATACTACAGCTTATAGTAGCAAAGCTGAAGTGGTAATGGGCAGGCCATATAGTTCGAAGAGCCGATGGACGTTGGGGTCCTAAGGTGCTGGAATGGTGACCCCGCACTGGAAAGTGCAGTGTTAGGACATAGGCCTTTTGTAGGCACTTCCAAACATCACGATCCTGAGCCGCCTGCATCCAGCGAATCCCTGCGACTCGCTTGACTTCGTCAGTGCACCTGACGAGAGTGACGTGAGTGAGACGTAAGGTCTGTATTAACTGGTATGCCTCATGCAGTGACGTGCACTTCATAGATGCGAAAATGTACTGCCTACCCAAAGGGCTCAATACAAACCAATGTTGGAGCACAGAATACCTACTTACATAGTTGGACAGTTTTTACTTATAGTGCATAACCTAGTTAAAAACCTTATGCACGCCACTGGCCTCATGTGCCTGTAATGACTGGCAACCATTTTATATGTATTATTTTCTATTGTTTATAAAATTGATTATTTTATTTATAAAACTTTCTTACGCACTTTGGTAAATACGTTACGGAAATTGGTGATGAGTGCTGCCATCTACATGCATAGTAAAACAGTGTGTTACTTAGATACATAGGTGTCAAAGGTGTGCTACTTTCGTCTATGGTCTCTACTTCTCCTATGCTACCTTAACATAGAACCGGAGATCTGGCTGGAGAGTAGTAGGAATATTCAGTTTTTGCAAAAAATATCCTTGAGGAAAAAAAAGCCAGTCAGAATATTTTTAATTATTATTATTTTTTTAATATTTTGCAAGCACCCGACAAAAATCTGAAGAAAATATATAAGTAATCTGGATAATTTATTTTTTACTATTTAAATGTTCAATTTTATGGTATAAAAGGATCATATTGCCTGAAGAGAATATTGTATGTAAATAATATCCTGAACGATATTTTTCTTAATAAAATGAAAAAAACCCCACTGCTTCCCATACAGGTCCCTATGTATTAGGGTTGTGTATTAGGGTAGCATAAATCATGTCCACTACCTATGTACCACAACGTCCTCTCACGGACATCCGAAGTGACGTAAAATTGCTTTGCTGGCGAGCTGAGCAACATGTAGGCGAGCCGTTTTCGTTACGTGCCCGAGACGCTATAATGAGTTTTGGCCTTTAAAGGGGAACAATTCCGTCATACGTATTTTTCATGTAGTTATGTCTGTTAACGTAGTTCACTCAACGGAACCTCAAAAGGAAATACATTTTCCTGTCTTAACCATATCTTTTTTCATTGATTCTTCTTCTATTGGTCGTAGCGTGATGTTATTTATGGCTTAGCCTATTTCTGTGTTGAATAGTCCATTTAATGAGGACAATAAATGGACTATTCAAACCAGTAGTAGCGCGTTCAATTAAACATAGGCACAAACTCTTCAGCTTTATCATATTAGTAGGTGGGTAAAGCTTTTAGAAGTAATAAAAGAAACATACCAATCTAGTTGAGAACCTTTTCCTTTTTGAAGTCGGTTAAAAATACAAACTATCTATATATCTATCAAAACTGCACAGACTGGACAAAAGATTTTCTATTTGCACGTTAGGTAGGTATCTTTTAGCTTCTATGATTAGGTATTTATCTAATGTAATGAGGTAGGTAGGGACTAGGGTACAGGAGAAATATAAACAATCAAGTAGATTGCACAAAACATTTTAATATAAACTTAAAAAGTCGTACAACAATATGAAAAATTATTATTGACTAATTATATTAGCGGACAGGAGAACCGCTTTAACTATATTATGCAAATATATTACTATCTTTAACACTTCCATCGAATATATCTTACAAAAGAAAGAAAAATAAAAAGTATCTTTATTAATAAAAAATCTCAATTACACTAAGTTGTATTATATTAAACTTACATTATAGATTTTATCTACAAAATACTGTAGCGTATTGGCCAGTTTTTCAATCGAGTTCTTATAATTACTTCGCGTAATTCAATAAGAATAGGACATCAATAAAGTACATTTAAAGGTACTGAAATCATACAACTAGACTTAATCTAAATCAAAATATAAAAATAGTAAAAAAATAGTTGCACATCTCCGTATACAACTTGTCATTGTTGTGCATCGAAACTGTAGCGCGGGTCCACGCGGCGTGCACGCGATTACCTATAACTTAATATTTATAATAATTATCTAATAATTTTGAAGCGAATTTTACAGTTTTATAAACGTATCAAATGTCGTATGTAATATTGCCTAGACGTGCACCCAGCGCGGACCCCACCGGCCGACTGAACTGACGCGGCCGAGCGCGCGCCTCGCATCCAACGACAAGCTGACTACCCGCATTTCGCGTATCGCATACCTAAGCACAGTTACCTATCGCTAACGCCGACCTCGATTGAAACACTGAACTCAATTGCCGAGTGAAATATAAAAAAGATAAATAACACATAGAATTTTTATTTTCCATGAATTTGCATGCACCCGTTAGATTATGAATTGAGAAATATTTTTTTCTATCATTTATCCATATTCATGTCTTTTATAACAATATTATATAAATATACCATACAGACTAAGGCCCGCCGCCGCGGCGCGGTCGGCCGGCAATGTACACGAGGACTAATATCTTCTTAAAAAAATACTGTTAGATTGAAACGTAGCTAATCCTATAATATTTTATGTATAGTAATTATTACAAGGGTACAAGATGATTACGCTAGGTGAGATCTCCGACGCCCGACCGCGTCCGACCGGATATGCAAACTTTGTTACGCTGAGTATAATACATACCAGTACGCTATATACTTAGATAGTATGAATTTCAATTTCAATATTAAAAATACGTAATTTCTCTATTGGCCTTTCGTATCCACGTGAAAAATTAGACGATTTGCGTACGAATATATATTATAATGTATACATATTTAAATATTAGTATTTATTTAGATTGGAGGACGTATGTATACAGACTCGCTCTAGAAGGTACGTCGTAAGCGCACGCGGCCTGTCGGCCTTCGCTCCCTTAAACTACGAATATTATATCGACATCGAACGAAGACATCTAAAACTCGACTCGGCTTTAAATAGTACGAAAATAAATCGCCGGCGAGTCGCTCGGCCGATTATTGCTCCTATCGATAACTTTACACATCGACGTAACGAACGAGAATACAAAAAGTTACGGAAAATCGTACAGATATCACAAGCGGCGGGCGGCGCGGGACGCCCCCGCGGAAAATAAAAAAATAAATCGCTCGCTCTCGTACAAAAGTAAAGACTCTATGAGCGGATCGCGCGAGCGGGCGCGGCTCAGTTGGCGAGCAGCAGGTGCGCCGGGGGGCCGGGCGCCTCGCGTCGGGCCAGGAAGTAGGCGTTGGGGTCGGTGGCGGGCGACAGCGCGCGCGCCGCCAGCTGCTGCTGCACGGCGCGCTGCTTGATGTAGTTGCTGAACTCCGTGGGCGACATGCGGTTGGCGCGCTTGCTGCTGGTCTTCAGCTTGGTGCTGCCGAACTTGGTCTGTGCGAACGTGGCCGTGGTGAAGGTGAGCGGCTGCGCGCGGAACGGCGGCCCGGGGGAGAAGGCGGCGGGCGCGGGCGGGGACGGCGCCGCCGCCGGCTCCACGGGCCGGAAGCACTGCGCCTCCGGGTTGAAGGCGCGCGTCACCTGCAACCGATCGAGTGCGCTTAGAGCCCCCGCTCACTTACAACTTTTAATTGGCCGATTATATAATAGGTATAGCGATGTATGACAGCCCGCACATCTGTCCAACTAAACACGCACAATAAATTAAAAAGTCGGCCATCTAAAAAATTGTCAGTGAGCGGCCACCCTTACTGGCATGGTTGTGGCTAATAAATTCAAATGCTCATCATCATTATTAACCCATATTTGGCTCACTGCTGAGCTCGAGTCTCCTCTCAGAATATAAGGTGTTAGGCTAATAGTCCCACACCCTGACCCAATGCGCTGCGGATTGGCAGACTTCACACACTCAGAGAATTAAGAAAATTATCCGGTGTGCAGGTTTCGTCGCGATGTTTTTCTTTCACCGTTTGAGACACATATTTTTATCTTCTTAAAATGCACATAACTGCAAAGTTTGAGGTGCATGCCCCGGACTCGGATTCAAATAGTTCGATATTATTATCAACCTATTCAAAGGCTCGAGAACCAAGAATTCGATGAAAAAGATTCGCTGGATCAGGATCGTGTTGTTTGGTAGTTCCTACAAAAGGCCTATGTCCTGCAGTGGACGTCTATCGGCTGATATGATGATGATGATAATGGTGTTTTTTTTAAATATCAAGGTCTTTTACCTCTCTATCGGTCCTTTCATCGGCAGCGCGCTCATCACTGCTGAACAGAACCTTTACTGCGCCCTTCTCTCCGATGCGGTACGATACCTCTCCTGTAATGAAGAAAATAGAACGTTATTTTAAGTAATGGAAACAGTCATCAGAATAATTGTCTTGGCCAGGTTTGTATGGATAAAGAATGTTCCGACAAAGTACTTCTCACTCCAAAATATAAGCTGTGGACTAGACTACAATCATTGTCCACTTGCAAAGTCATGAGATGTTTAATCTACATTAGACATCTTTGACAATCTTTTATTTATTTATTTAATAACGTTAAAATTAAAAATCATGTTCAAGTTTTTCTATATTCTATTTCGGCAATCGGTAATTCCTAAGCTATTTTAATTTCGATATAGCTTTTTTTGTAATCCTTATGAGGAACAAAGGTCGTGGTGTGTCGAAACAGCTGTGCCGTGTGTTTAGCGAGTGATTGCCGGTTTGATCGGAAGAGGCTAATTTAGACAATGTCAGCCACAAGGACTAAACTGGAAATACACTAGTTGATAGCCGGTCGCAATCACTGTTTATATTGTTGGACCCTACAAATGCTAGGTTACTTCTAGGTTTGTTTTGGTACGATATTTGATACGATTTATATGAGCTCAAGATCGTAACCAACTTAATCGTTAATGTATCAAGAGTTGAAGGCAAAGCATTAAATGTACCGTTTTGACACACAGAACAAAACTTAAGCTACGCTGTTTTTTATATCCGTATTTAAAATCGTGGTAGCTTTGGAATGTAGATTTTACTGGTTTTTATGGTCCAGAGTCTCAAATGTCCAAGAATAAAACGTAATTCAAAGTAATATTATAAATGCGGAAGTAAATCTGTCTGTCTGTTACCATTTCACGGCTAAACTAATAAACTAATTTTGAAATTTGGCTTAGAGATAAATAGGAACTTGGGGCAGAACCCAGGCTACTTTTTGTCCCCGAAAAATCTATGATGCTCGCGGGATATGTAACAACGCAATTTCGGAGTCGTGGGCAAGTTTTTCCAGTCATCAGAATATTATTTGTGGCAATTCTTTGCTAGAGAAAAAGTTTGATCTTAAAGTGTCGTTTTCTTTGTGATCGTTTTAAAAACAAATTACTTTATTACCTGGATCCACCCAAACAGCTAGATCCCGTGGAAGGTGCTCAAGGACATCCCGTACTGGTACGCCAGATTCCCTTGCCGCGCGTTCCAACACCGGGTCTAAAGGACCTCCAGTCTTCAAGCATCTGTACGCTGATCCCCTACATGGCCGGTCCGGGTACCAGTGACCCCGGAACTTGTCCTTCAGCGCCTTTTCCAGTTCTTCCCCAAAAATGTTAACCCGCCGCCTGGGTAGCTTGTTGTATAGGTACGATATGACGAAATTGAGTGCCACTTGTACTTCAATATGCATCGTTGTTATCGCTGTGGACAAAAGAAAAAAATATGTTTAGTAAATATTGGAGTATCAGATCAAAATCTTACTTTTACTTCACTTAATCTTACAAGTAACTCGCTGGAATTAGTTTATTCTGTGTGTAGGTACGTGTAATTGGTTTCTACACAACAAAATTAATAACGTTAAATAGCTGGACACCTGTATAACATAACGACCAATTGAATAGAAACATACGAGGCAGCAAATCGTCTATTGAAGAAGTAAAGAATAGAAAATACGACCTTATCGATTCGTAGCGAATTCATCCAGGTTACCTTTAGAATAAAATCAGCAGACTATACATTTAATGATTCGATAAGGTTATGGTAAAGAAAGAAAAACCGAGATATGTTTTCAATTTAAATCACCAAAACACAAAAATCTAAAATATAATTAGTTAATTATGTATTGTAAATATGAAAGCTTAATTACAGTACCTTATAAACAAAAAGTATTCTGGAGAACTTAACAATGTTATTCTTAGACACTTTGTTACAAAATGATCATGTGGCACACAAAATCTGGTATTATCTGACGATCGATGTGTTTTATCTCTCTGATAAAGATTTAGTTACATGGAAACTGTGAGATAGCAGCGGTTATAGATTTTGGTAGTTTTGAACCTATTTAAGGTTATATGAATATCGCAGATCAATGGATATAATGGTTATCATCATTAATCAGTGCATGGACGTTCTCAGCTGGACATAGACCTCCTGTACCATGGCTTTGAGCTGCCAACATCCAGAAGGTTACAGGGAGTAACCCGCTTAATGTCCTCGTTCAACCAACCGTTAGTGGTGTGGTCAACCAACACTGAACTTTCCGATGTTGGGTCTTCATTCCAGCACCTTGAATCCTAACATCCATTAGCTCTTCGAGTCATTTGCCCCATCTTTTGCCCTTTGTAAATGTAAATTTGTAAATTTGGTTCTTCTGCGGATCTCCTAACCTTTGTATATTTGCGTGATAATCTTTATCACGCAAATATACTTCGAGATTTTTGTTTTTATGTAAATAATATAGGTACTAGTAGATACCTTTAGTTGATATTAATTTGATAAAATTATTGCTTTATTACAAAATGCGAGATTTAATTTAGTTGCGGCTGTTATTTAGTATTGTTTATTAAATCGTTCTTCATTTATATAGTCTTAAAATACAATGAGAATGAGAGCAGGCCGGTTTACGGTCGGATATCTAATATTTAGGTACCTACCTCAGTAACAATAAATTGTGGAACGCTTTGGGATCAGGGGCGCCAGTTCGATAATTTATTATCAAATGTCGTCGATCATTTGTCTATTCTTGTGTAAATATAGGCCGCATAACTTTCTTTGTCTAAAGAAATCGATTTCGCTAATTAAATCGATCCATTTCCCAGAAAACTGTTACGGTCATTTTGCAAATGTAATATTTATACAGCAATGCTGGTTTGAAATTTACTAACGTTTATTACTTTATGAAAAATATAAACTAGTAGCTTGATGTATCCATCGAAATCTCGATCAGCAAACCTAATTTCTATCCAACTATAGGATACGATACTAGATAGAGTATCTAATTATGAAGTATTTTATACCAAAGCCAGAATGCACGGTGGCATTGTGGATGTCCAGGCAACTCGTACGAAACGATTTGCATCCACATTTCTAATTCGTACAGCAAAATTTTGGAATGTCCTTCTGGCGTTTGTGTTTCCTGACATATAATTTAAACAGCTTCAAAGCAAGAGTGAATAGGCATCTTCTAGGTAAGCGTGCTCCAACTTAGACCGCATTAATGCTTTCCATCAGGCTTAATCGTAGTCATCAGAAATCCATTGTACACGTTAAAGTTATTGGTCCGAGATATCACAGCGATCTGACGCAACTTATTGTCACAAAGAGGAAACCTTGGGTTTCCATTAGCGTCTCATTCAATGCTTTCAATACCTGTGTGTTTGTGGAGACTTGCAATGTGACACCTATGTTACTTTCTCACTTGTTACCTTGCCAGGTGTAACAGAGCAAGTTTCCACAAACACGCAGACATTATTTTATACCTAAGCGTGTAACAATAAGTACAAATCCACCGTACGCGTTAAAGTTATTGGTCCGAGATACTAGTGCGATCTGACTCAACATATTTTCACAAAGATGAAACCTTGGCTTACCAGTAGCGTGTTTGTAAAGACTTGCACTGGGACAGCTTGTTTACTTTTATCACCTGGTACCTCAGTCAGGTGTCACAGAGTTTCCACAAACACGCATGCAATCAAAGCACATGAGATGCTACTGAAATTGCAAAGTTTCCCCTTTAAGAAAAGAAGTTATGTCAGATAGCTCTGCCTGCCTCTTCTAAAACGGTTAAATTATTTGGCAGCTAAGACGCTCTCCTGTTTTATTTATGGTGATCAATGGGATTTTTCGATGGGCTTACTTTTTGGGTCGGAACATTTTTATCCAGAATCACGTGTCTTTGTTTCGGTTTTGATTTTGTGGTAATCTCGTCTGCTTTGGGGAACTCTTTGTCGTGTTAATCAATTTCCGATTTTATTTCAACAAGATTAATGCCTATAATGATTTGATAGCGTGAAATGCGTCAATATGCCTCTTCAAATGTGAGGGGGAACCTCGATAGGTACTAAGACTGATCACAAAAGAAGTCAGAAGGTGTACGCAGGTGTGGGTTATCTCAATCCGGCGCGACGCCGAGGCGACGCTGAGATTGGGGAACAGTTATCGATCATTGTGACCATTATAGGTCTTAGTCCTATCAAAGCTTCAGGCTTTACGGCTAAGAGGCTGGTCTTAATGCCAGAGGTTTAGGGTTCGATCCCCACGCGTTGGGTTGTCTTCCACTTCTAGCACTAGAGTTTCCCGTAGTAGAAAAGGAAAGGCTAATAAGCATTGGTGATATTTTGAAAAAAAAAATTATTGTTTTAATTATGTAAATGTGCCTATCGACTTCTATTTTTGCCTTCCATGTAGGCATATGGTTATACTAATACGGCCTACCTAATATACTAATACCCCTGGATTCTGAGAGGAGACTCGAGTTCAGCAGTGAGCCGAATGTGGGTTGATAACGAAACATTTCTTTAAGCTTGTGTTTATAGGTAAGTAAAGAGGTACAGTTCACGTCTAAGCCTAACTAGTAAATCACCTCATTGTAATTACTGCTAAAAATATTTACCCAATCAAGAATCAAACCTAAAACGTGCCAGTCAAATCGTTGCAATGGCGAGGTCAACAAACTACATAGTTAAAGAAAAAAAATTTAACAACAAAAATAAGAAAAAAGTTTTGTTGTGTCGCCGGTCATTGCCCCCGCTCCGTCTGTTCACAGTTCACACTTTGGGCTAATTTTATTTCCGTACCAAATTAACTTCGGCCTTCCACAGATGTTACGTGCGTATTGTGTAAATTGGTATAACCTGTCGCGTACTCATTTCACAGGTTCATTTGTGCTTGTCTTGATGACACATTATACTATTTTTTTTGTTGCATTATCTCGCATTTAATTACATTAATTCCTTTATCCAATGGCTGTCTGGTAGATATTGCTATTAGCAATAAGACCGCCTTTGCACATACTTGTTTTTTTTGTTATTGTTTTTGTTTTGGGCAATAAATAAATAAAAATAATAATAAGTGCAAGAAATAATTGTTAGTGCGACGTCATATCTTGCACTTATTCATAAATATTTCAGTAGGTTTGTTGTGGTGGGGATCGATGCCTATCTCCATCCTTTCATAGTTCCCACTTTGGGCTATTTCCGTATCAAATTAATCGGTCCCCCATGTTACATTACACATTGTGCTTGTGTAGTGCTTATGAATAAGTGTAAGAAATATTTTTATTGCGACGTCACATTTTATGCTTATTCGTAAACACTTAAAGGGATTTGTTTTCACGCCAGTCGTTTTTTGCATCTGTTCACAGTTCACATTTTGGGCAAATTTTATTTTCATAGCAAATTAATCTATAGTTCCTCTCCAAATAGTCGGAAAGACTGTCTTAGCAGTGGGTATGACAGTACTCTAGCGGACGGGGATCCAACGCACGACATTACCATTTTGCGAAGACACGTTAAATATAATTGGTACTTGTACATTTTTGCACGTTCCATTAACAATCCTATTTGAGAATTATATAGATTTGTAATTGTCTAGCTTACTTTGCTAAACGGCGGAGCAGAGGTCATAATAGGATTATTAAAGTCACCTGACTTGACTGCTCAAGCGGTCGCGTTGTAGTTTCAGTTACTGTGTCTAATTAACTGTTACGTAGTTAACTATAACAGTTAATTGCTAACTGACAGTGAAGGAATTGAAAGTGAATCAGTGCACACAATCTATACTAATATTATAAAGAGAAAAACTTTGTTTGTTTGTTTGTAATGAATATGCTCAAAAACTACTGGACCGATTTTAAAAATTCTTTCACCATTCGAAAGCTACATTAGCCACAAGTAACATAGGCTAAATTTTATTTTGGAAAAAACTAGGGTTCCGTAAGATATTTAGGTTTTTCGGACACAAGGTGTAAAAAACCAACTACAAAAGTAGGCTAAGGGTAGGGTAGGGGTAGGGGTAAAATAGGGGTAGTTGAAACTTTACATCGAGAAGTCGCGGGCGTCGGCTAGTTTATTATACATTAGCTGACACTTTGCCTGTTTCACACGCATATTGTCGTTGTTGTTGCCATTTGTCGTTTCCATGAAAATACGGGGAGAGAGTATTGTAAAGGCGGAATTATTAGAAGCATCAGAACAGATTCGGTATCATACATTTTGTATGGGAACGTTTACATATAGGGTTAATTAATACGAGCAGCACGGTGCCAACGGCAGCTGTATCACTATCATACATTTTGTATGCACATAAGTGTATACGTTGCCATATAAGATGTAGGAACTGGGGCTTTACCACGAGCTCTTAAATCCGTAGCGATTCCATAATGTTTCAACATTTCATACTTTGAGAGCCATTAAGCGTAACGCAATATCAATTCGTATTCACCCTTATAAAAGATGGACCGAAGAATTCACTGTTTTGCAAAAGGTGGTAAGCAGCGCCGGCCCGAGGTAAATTTTAGAATGGAGCGAGATCCAATTATGGCGCCTTTCCTGTTTGCTCCTAACATTATATACTAAGGACGTTTGAAAAGTTCGTAGCCTAACGTATATCGGAATGTCATACATTTTTAACCGACTTCAAAAAAGGAGGAGGAGGTTTCTCAATTCGACCGTTCGATTTCGATTCGATTCAAGCCGTTTAAATCATAAAGATTTTAACTGGATTTTCAGACACTTCTTTCAGATACGGCTTTAATTAACACAGCACTAACTTGGTACCGCTTTCAAACTGATCAGAAGGTAGATGTTATGTTTCGCTACAAAGATCGAAAAGACCATTTCGGCGCCCCCTAGGATTTGGCGCCTGGAGCGACCGCTCCGTTCGCCATATGTCCGGTCCGGCCCTGGTGGTAAGCCTGCTGAAATTCAATCAAAAAGTGTGAAATTTCACAGCAATACTTTATCTAGATATTGCCGAAAAACTAGCCCGCTTGTGGAAGCCGTAAGGAGGATTATTGCCGGAGATAACACAAGAGCACTTCGCAGTTTTCTCCCCAGTCTATTTCTTCGCAACGTGACTGCTTTTATAATCGAGATCTGAAGAGCTTATGCAATACGTGAGTAATCTTTCCTATTCATTGTGTATAATACAATACACTACTTAACTTATTAACTTCGCATATAATCTAACAGCTAACAGTGCCCCGCAATTTTACCCACTTTGATCCATGCTCCTATAGAAATATTAGGATAAGCTTCGAGATTCTCTGTGCTGTGCAGACGACCCGGTAAACTATGCCCTTTGATTATACGTCAAAGGTACCATATAAATATTAAATATATTTTTAAAGAAAAATAACGCAATAAAAAGATAGGGTTGGGGAAAGGAGGGTTAAAAATATTTTACGATGTATTCCTACTAAATATACAAAAAAAATATTTCACTCCTTCCAGCGGAAAAAAGAAGTATTGTTAAGCCATAAAGTTAACATTACGGCAAATTAAATTAAAAAAATACAGCTGTGCCTTGTTTATCGACTTGGCGCGCGTGATCGTTTGTGCCCCCTGCTATAGAATAATAATTATTTAAAATATAATGACAGTTTTTGTTTTCAAATTATAGTATTTTATTATTTAATTTTAGTAATTATATATTTAAATATATTTCTTATAGTTTTTAGAATATATTCTATAAAATAAAAGTTGAATGTTTCGTCATCTTAAAAAGTTGGGAACTTCTTGATGTATCATATTTTGTCTTGTTCATAAAATAATACTTATTTAATTTCGTTAGTCATAAGTTAAGATGTGAAGGTAAACAGCTTTAGTTCAATTCAACTGTACAAAGAGCTTAATGTTGCTATTAATATCAAATTGTAAGATTATTACATACTCCAGCGAGCATGTACTCCGTTGAGGAGTCAGCCATCCGTGAAATACTTTGAAGTTAACTTTAAACCTGTCTGACTTCTGAATACGAAGTGCTCCATGCGATGCAGTTTTCATATAGAAATGTATTTTATTATAATAATATTTCGCGCAAAAATTCTAAATGCTTTGTGCAATGAGCTCTCTCGACCTGTGCAAACTTGATAATTTTTATATTAAGCTAACTTTTGTAAATGACTTTGCTCGCGTTAGTGTATGTTTATATTTTTTTTATAATAATTGTTATTATCCTAAAATTCAAAATTCAAAATTCAAAATTCATTTATTTCAAGTAGGCTCAGTTTACAAGCACTTTTGACACGTCAGTTGACTATTTGTAAAGATTCTACCACCGGTTCGGAAGGCAGGTTCTGCTGAGAAGATACCGGCAAGAAACTCAACAGTTGCTCTTTTGAAAAAAGTCATACAGTATTACAATTTACATTTGATAACAATTAAATTACAATTTCTTATAGTTTTATTTCCTGTGTGAAGGTGGAAGCTGATCCAACGGCCTCCAAGCACCTTTGTCGTTAAGGAACTCATCAATAGTGTAGTAACCTCGACTAAGTAAATGTTTTTTAACACATTGCTTAAAGTTGTGCATTGGCAAGTCCATCACAGTCTTGGGGATCTTGTTATAGAAGAGTACACCCAAACCCACAAAAGATTTTTTAACTCTTTGGAGACGATATGCAGAAATAACTAACTTATGCCCGTGTCTAGTAAGACGTGGGTTTAGATCTCCTTTTCGTTTGTACAAATTAATATTTTGTCTCACATAAACTATACTGTTATATATATACTGACAGGCTACTGTTAAAATGCCTATTTCTTTAAACTTTTGACGAAGGGACTCGCGTGATTTTAGTTGATATATTGCTCGAATTGCTCTTTTTTGAAGTACAAATATAGAATGTATATCAGCAGCCTTGCCCCACAACAAAATACCGTAAGACATTACGCTGTGAAAGTACGCAAAATAAACAAGTCTAGCTGTATCAACATCAGTAAACTGTCTTATTTTTCTCACTGCAAAAGCAGCTGAGCTGAGTTTACCTGACAGTTTTTCTATATGAGCACCCCACTGAAGTTTAGAATCCAAGGTCACTCCCAGGAAAACTGTGGAATTCTCTATTTCTAGTGTTTCACCATTGATCATTATAGACTTATCTAATTTTATAACATTTGGTAATGAAAACTCAATACATTTAGTTTTCTTTGCATTTAAAAGTAAGTTGTTAACAGTGAACCAATGCGACACATGCGATATGGCACGGTTTACATCGTCGGAATTATCTTTACTTCTGTCACTCTTAAAAATTAGGGATGTGTCGTCAGCAAACAGTACTATCTCACAGATGCCGCTAACATGGTGTGGTAAATCGTTTATGTACACTAGGAATAGAAAAGGACCCAGAATTGAACCCTGTGGGACGCCCATTGTGTTAGAAAAACCGCGAGACTTTGAATCATTTATGCATACCTTTTGTGTTCTATCACTAAGATAAGAGGCGATGAGATCAAGTGCAACACTTTTTATGCCATAGTGGCTTAACTTAAGTAAAAGAATGTTATGGTCAACACAATCGAATGCTTTGGACAAATCACAAAATACACCAATAGCATTCTTAGCATTTTCCCATGCATCATATATATGTTTTAAAAGTTTAGCACCTGCATCAGTTGTACTGCGACCTTTAGTAAAACCATACTGTTCAGGGTGAAATAAATTATTTAAATTAAAATGACTTAAAAGTTGATTTAAAATGATTTTTTCAAAAACCTTACTAAGTGTTGGCAGTAATGTAATTGGTCTATAATTATTAACATCAGTTTTGTCACCTGATTTAAAAAGTGGTAACAGTTTGCCATGTTTCATTAGGTTCGGAAAGATACCCAAATCCACGCATTCATTAAAAATAATGGCTAAGTGGGGAGCAATTACATCAATTATATTAGATATTACTTTCACTGACATGCCCCACAGATCTCCGGTTCTTTTTAATTTTAACAAATTGAAAGATTTTTTAATGTCTGATACAGTTATGTGGTGAAATTCAAAAAGAACGTTGCACTCTTTAACATTGCCTCTTAATAGTCTCTGGGCTTCCGTAGCAGACGAATCTAGTGAATCAGTTAACAAGATAGGAACATTCTGGAAAAAATCTTCAAAGGCATTAACAACCTCGATATCAGTGTTTACCTTTTTGTCATTGACAATTAATTCAAAACTGATATCCCGCGGTTTGATTTTTCCTGATTCTCTATTAATTATATTCCAGGTGGTTTGTATCTTGTTCTCAGACTCAATTATTTTCTGTTTGATGTGTAACGATTTCGCAAGAATACAAACACGTTTGAAAATTTTTGAGTAACTTTTGACATAATCTAAATAAGTTCGCGTTTGAGTATATTGTTTTTGCTCGTACAACTCGTACAGTTTGTCTCTACTTTTGTAAATGCCTACAGTAGCCCATTCGCTAAACTTTAATTTTTGGCTAGCATTAATGCGTTTAAAGTTAAAAATTTTACTAAACTCTCTGTCTATTGTCTTGAAAAGTGTACCAAAGAGCATGTCTGGATGATTATTTTCAAATGCAAGACTTGGAATTTTAGAAATAATTGTGTTTTTGAATCGCTTTAATTTACTTTCAGTTATTGGCCTACACTTTACCCATTGATTGCTATTGGTTTTATTATTTAAGATAGTAATTATTTGACCACTATGATCAGAGCTTAATTTATTTATTATCTTCTTTCTCTCAAGCACACAATTATAAAATATATTATCCAGACAGGTACCTGAAGTTGCGGTTATCCTAGTAGGTTCGTTAAAAGCATGCATCAAATCAAAACATTTAAATAAGTTAAGAAATCTAACAGATTTTGAGTTTTCTGTTAGAATATCAACATTAAAATCGCCGCAAATCAGTATTTGTTTGGAAGATGTGCACAATCGCCTCATTACATCTTCCATTACCTCTTCAAATTGATCAAAGTCAGCAGGAGGGGGTCTGTACACGCATACTATAATAATTTGTTCCAACTCCACACAAGAAAGTTCAACAATGCATTCCACAGAAAGACGAACTATATCTTTTCTATCCTTACATTTTAAGTTATTATGTAAGAAAATTAAGGAGCCACCATGACCAGCCCTTCTGAAGAACACACTTGACAATGAATAATTATTAATATTAAGAACTGACAGCTGTGAGTTAGTGAGCCAATGCTCCGTAATACATAATATGTGTATATTGAATTTTTCTACAAATAGTTCAACTTCTAACTCCTTGCCGTTGATGCTCTGTATGTTTTGGTGTACAAGGTTAATGTTACAGTGCATCTCCGTTGTCGTATCTTCTAGTTTAAAAAATTTTCAATTGTAACAGTACCAGGATTGGTACTGCGGTCAGGTATAGAAATATTTGTACTATTAGTACAGGTTGTAAAAATGTCAAAAGACTGCGTTACAATACTTGTAACTGGATCGGTTAAATTACAATTAACAATTGAGACAGTACTATCATTCGTACTCTGGTCAATATATATAACCTATAACGTTTTGTGTAGGTACTTCTTAAAGTGTGTAAATAAATATATAAACATGATATATAATATATACAAATATATGCAAAAATTCCCGTTCTTTCGTGAATGTGTATATATGCAAAATTTTCTGTTCTTTCGTGTATAATAAAAATCGGTACTTTGTATCTATTCAAAATCAATTTAAATAGAAAAAAAAAATATTGTTTGTAATTTCAGCGCTAACAACAATATCTTTCATTAAGAAACACGTATGTTTAATACAGAAACACGCATCTTTCATACAGAAACACGTATATTTCATACAGAAACACGTATCTTTCAAACGGAAACAACAGTGAGGCTTGGCGCCTAAAATTGTACAATGTAGCTCTTTCACAATAAAGTATGTTTAAAAGCTTTAAAAGCTTTTCCCAAAAAGCCTCAAAGTTGCCCACAAATCCAAGATTGCGTTACAATTATAGGATTATAATTTTATCATCGTAGCATCATTAATAACATATACATATTCGGCTCGAGTCTCCTCTCAGTGTGAGAGGGGTTAAGCCTTAGTCCACCACGCTGGCCAAACGCGGATTGGCAGAATTCACACACGTACAGAATTAAAAAAAAACTCAGATATGCAGGTTTCCTCACGATGTTGAAAATGGTTACAAATTAGTTAAAAAAAAAAACAAACTCCTAAAAAAGTTGGTTTATAGGCTAAATTACAGGGCAAATGTTTTACGCTGGCCAGGATAGACGAAACATGCTAATAACCGGGATCACTCAGTGTCCAATACTTTTTGAATTTAGTTATGGGTCTAACAAGAGAGCCTTAATAAAGTGAACCCTAAAAACCCAAGCTAAGCTCTGCTAAGTTCGTAACTTTGTTAAAAGCGCTCGTTACGGGAGAGGAAACAACGATCTTCGTTAAATTTTACCTTAGAAAGTTTCAAACTTCACTTAGTGTTTAGTTACACTCGGAAATCCTGAATGTATATTAAAATTAAATTGTGTACTTAAGGTAAATTATTAACTCAAAGGTGTAAATAACGTAAGTGCCTACAATTCTATAGGTTCCTTCTTCTTCTTCTTCTTTTTTTTTTCCTGGACCTTTTCCGCATTTGGCCACTAGGGTTGGCCGTTGTGCGTAGGTCTTTTTGGTGCTGGTCTCCACTGGAGTCATTCCAGCTAACCGAGCTCGCTCCAGAAGTTTAGCAGGCCGCCTAGGAATTTCATAGGTTAAGAATCTCGTCAATGTTAGCTATTTAAATTATTTTTATACCTAGCTAAAGACCATAGTCAGGTTCAAGCCCTTATTTGGCACGTTTCTTTAGTTAGTTTTTCATCTAATAGTCATATTATTTGGTCATCTCGATTGAAAAGTGGCGAATTTTTAACGTATTAGCGTAAATAAAAATTACTTTTCATTTACTGTATACAATTTTTGTTAACTATTTTAAATGAAGGTACGAGCAGATACTGTGTCTGTACTAGAAACACTAAACTTTTATTACAGTAGGCAGGTAGTCATAGATAGTGTAGGAAGTGATCCCTTATAAATACTTCGATATCATATCAGATAACGATATTTTTTGTTGGAACGACGGAAAAAATAGGTACGCAATACGCATTCAAACGACAAAATCCAGATAATACCTACTCGTAAGAGATAAAAGATTAAATGAGTACCTTTTATGGTTGCTATTCATTGAGTTCATATCGCTCATGTATACCTTTTATATTAAAAGGTTATTTTAGTGTTTTTTTTTGATTTCGTATCTCTCGATAATTTAATTCAGTGAGATTCAGACCTCAGTACTCGACAGTGTAAGTTTCGAATTCTTCTGTCTGTATTTCGAAGTCTATCTGTTTAACACGTCACTATAGAAATAGAGTCATATAATAAGAGACAAATTCGGAGCTCTCATTGTTGAGATAAAAAATCATACAGCTTGAAAAAGCGATGGAACCGTTGATGGCTTTGTGGGCTCACTCAGTTTATTTTGATTTCATCGTGACCGTAGGAATCTACGTTCAGATGACGGAAAACCGGGTCGTTTACACCGATGGAGATGCTGTGGCGAGGTTTATTGTGTTGCCTCTACTGATAGTAGCAATACAATAATCCTCGCCACAAAAAAACGTCCTCTACGACCTGAATAAACCCTGAGGTTTGGGTTCAGTTCGTAGAGGACGTTTTTCGGCGTATATTTTTAAGTAAGACTCAGAATCACACAGCGGGTGATGGAGCGAGCTATGCTCGGAGTATCTCTGCGTGATCGAATCAGAAATGAGGAGATTCGCAGAAGAACCCAAAGTCACCGACATAGATAAACGAGTCAAGCTGAAGTGGCATTGGGCGAGGCACAAAGTTCGAAGATCCGAAGGACGTTAGGGTCCCAAGGTGCTGGAATGGCGACCCCGCACTAGAAAGCGCAGTGTTGGTCGACTCCCCACCAGGTGGACTGACGACGTCAAGCGAGCCGCAGGGATTCGCTGAACGCAGGCGGCTCAGGATCGTGAATTCGTGATGTTTGGAAGTCCCTACAAAAGGCTTATGTCCTGCAGTGGACGTCCATCGGCTGATATGATGATGATGATATTTTTTAGACGAAGTTTTGGATCACGGGTAGAAAGTCACAGCACCTAGACAGTTTTTATAAATAATGGGTGGGTGGTAGTTTTTATAAATAGTTATCGAAAGCTATTTGATATATTTGCTACTCTGTGCTTACCTCGTATTTTACTAGAAATATTGAGGTAGGTACTATAATAAATCGTACCAAAGTTCGTAGCGGTTGCGTGATGTCACGTTATAACGTGTGAACGCAAATATTAGCTATCTAGTTTTATTTATTACCCACATGGCATATTCCATGATAGCGAATTCGGATTTACTATAATAATATTATATTATTGGGGTTGCGCTTGGAGAAATGTTTTTGTTGTATCGTTATTTTTGCAATAATTGTTTTCTTCTATCTCCAAAGCCTGAAGGGTCAAGTTATTTAATTATCTTTTTGTGCTTATTTATTTATCAGGTATCGGGAATTCCCCGAAAATGTTCGTATATCCGCTAGATGCGATGATTTCTTTGTTTTGTTATCATTCTTATTATCTATGGAAACGTCAATCTATGTTAAATCTTTACAAAATTTACAGACATTTTTTATTTTTGACGGTCTCCGTGGCGCAGTGGTGTGCGGGGTGGATTTACAAGACGGAGGTCCTGGGTTCGATCCCCGGCTGGGCCGATTGAAGATTTCTTAATTGGTTAAAGGCTTTCAGCCGTGGCTAGACAAAGACGTATCGCCAAGCGATTTAGCGTTCCGGTACGATGTCGTGTAGAAACCGAAAGGGGTGTGGATTTTCATCCTACTCTTATCAAGTTAGCCCGCTTTCATCAGGTGAGATTGTTGTCAAGGGCTATCTTGTAAAGAATAAAAAAAACACAGAAACAAGTGGTTAGATAATTAGGCAAAGTAGAAAAATACCTACCTCAATTTAGGATGTTTCTTCTGTTTTTTATTGTTATTTTCAAAAGCGATATTGTCGACATGAATATTACTTTGGCACTAAGGGAAATCAAAACAAACCAAAAATAAGTATAAAATATTTTATAGGGACATTATTGTAAAAAAAAAAACATGTCGTTGAATAAAACTACACAGTAAGTAGATAGAGTAATAAATAATAGACAATAACCACAACATGCTCTATTTTTGTTGTGTAGTAAACAAACATATTTTTCGTTCGCCCAAAACAGAGTCATGAAAATTTATGGAAACAAAAGAGAATAGAGAGATAAACGTATATCACGCAAATCTACCCATTACAATAATACTTCTCATGCTCCATCCATATCGTCATATACTAGCAAACTCCACGTGGTTTCACCTGCGTAGCTCCTATTCCCGTGGGAATACATGGATAAAATATAGCCTATGCTACTCGCCGATAATGTAGCTTTTAATTGGTGAAAAGATTTTTCAAATCGGTCCAGTATATATCGGGATAAAATAATGTATGAAAGTTTGTATAAAAGTTTGTCAATTTTGCGGCGATTTGGCTTAAAAAAAAATTTTGAATTAAAATAGATTTTACTCTGCATTAACATATAGGCTACTTTCATCCCGGAAAAATCCATAGTTCCCGTGGGATTTGTGAAAAACTGAAATACACGTGGACGAAGTCTTAGGCGCCCGCTAGTTTTATCATAAAATCTCGCGAATTCTGACATCGCAGACATTTTTACAGCATCCAACTCATCTCGGAATCGATTCACGAGAACGAAACCGAGCGTTGGGGGCGTACGGCCTTTAAGTTCTGTCCTATTTATATCAGTATCGATCCGACGCCCCACTGCCCGAGAACCCCTGACTCAGCGCACTCAATAAAAACACTTATATCAATGGGTGTAAAGGTCAGATTTCTGCGTATTCAACGCGCCTTCCGGCTGACTGTTGAAACGGTCGCTGCGAATTTGACTCGGCTACTATAATTAAAAATATATTATTGTCTCGTCTATTTTTCCCGACTTTATTTGCGTAAAAGGGTCGGCATTGAATGTATTACTTATAGGTAGGTTTATGTAAGGGGTTTTATTTGAATGACTTAATAAGTATGGTTTAAGTTAGTCAAAGTAAGTTTACCAGTTAAAGTATAGAAATAATCGGTCCAGTATATATCGGGATAAAATAATGTATGAAAGTTTGTATAAAAGTTTGTCAATTTTGCGGCGATTTGGCTTAAAAAAAAATTTTGAATTAAAATAGATTTTACTCTGCATTAACATATAGGCTACTTTCATCCCGGAAAAATCCATAGTTCCCGTGGGATTTGTGAAAAACTGAAATACACGTGGACGAAGTCTTAGGCGCCCGCTAGTTTTATCATAAAATCTCGCGAATTCTGACATCGCAGACATTTTTACAGCATCCAACTCATCTCGGAATCGATTCACGAGAACGAAACCGAGCGTTGGGGGCGTACGGCCTTTAAGTTCTGTCCTATTTATATCAGTATCGATCCGACGCCCCACTGCCCGAGAACCCCTGACTCAGCGCACTCAATAAAAACACTTATATCAATGGGTGTAAAGGTCAGATTTCTGCGTATTCAACGCGCCTTCCGGCTGACTGTTGAAACGGTCGCTGCGAATTTGACTCGGCTACTATAATTAAAAATATATTATTGTCTCGTCTATTTTTCCCGACTTTATTTGCGTAAAAGGGTCGGCATTGAATGTATTACTTATAGGTAGGTTTATGTAAGGGGTTTTATTTGAATGACTTAATAAGTATGGTTTAAGTTAGTCAAAGTAAGTTTACCAGTTAAAGTATAGAAATGTAAAAATTTAATATTTTAACAATTAACCCGTGATATGGGTTTGGAATGTATGGAATACTAGCAGACGCGTTTATAATATTAGTAGGATATTTTTATTTTACGCTGTGATATGCATATGGATTACAATACAATATTGTTTATCTACAAGATATTACCAACAGCGTAAGAGATATCGTCGTATGAATCTATATTTATTAAAGTAAACAGCTATTGGTTTTTCTACAACGCTGTTAAAAGACAGCAATCTACAAACACAGGATAAATGAGCGTCCATCTTGGACTTTTATCAGAAAATGTAGTAAATAAAACAAAGTGCTAAGATAAATACTTAGAAATGTTATTTTGGTCTGTGTTAAGTCATAAGCTAACGCGGTTTTTTCCGTTCAATGTAACTTGTATGTATTATTATGTATTCTGTGTACACGAGTACGATAAATATAATTTTACCAAGCTTAGATAAAACGAAAGCAAGTGATAGCCAGTATTTTGTCATAAATATTATAAAAGTTGAATGTTTGCCATTCTGTACTACCCTCAAAGGTAAGAACCTTTATTAGAAAAGTTATAAAGAACTGTAAAGTTTTGATTAAGAACATTGTAGTTTTGGTAGTCAGCATGTAACAGAGGCCCAAAAACTAACCAACTAAGTGTACAACGTAATTCTGTTACGGTAACAGTTTTACGTTAAAAAAAATTACGGTATTTTTGTAAACGTAAAACTGTTACTATTAAATGTATAAAGGGTGATAAAATATAAACCTTAAATGTGGTTGGCAAAGGGTTTATTATGAACTAAGGAATACAATTAGAGGACTAAACAGCTAGAAGAATTTAGAATTTAGATTCTCAACACGCTATCACCTATATCTTGCGCCATACTCTTACAAATGGCTTGCATTCATCTACGTTACACTAGACCACACCTAATGGCCTGATATATCGTTATAGTGAAATAATCTCTACCACATCTGGAATCGTATCTTAGCATTAAGGAGACGTTTCTCTTACGTATTCTGTATTGCCAGGTCATATCTATTGTTTTTTTTGTATTCATAAACTTCATCAAGCCTTTCTAATTTCTGATGTCCGACTACCACCAATCAAACACAACTCTGACGGTGTTTTGTAGAAATAGATGGGAAAAAATATCATCTGTTGCTTATATAATAGACAAAAAATTAAACAAATATCCCAGATAAACTGAATATAAGGACTGATAGAACTTTGCATTAGAAGCGGTTGTTAAGAAGTCTGCAGCTACGACCACATAAGTAATTTTAGACATGTAAAGGGATTATAATGCATATTATATGTGTATATTCAATGAGTTAGAAAAAAAGCTATGAAATTAGTGATTTCTTGTAAAAATGTAAATAACCGTTAGTTCTTGTTTTTTTCCACTAAAAAGCCTCAAGAACTCAAGCACAAATATATACGATACAACTTAAAATAGCATTAACCTGTGCAAGAACAAACCGTTCCATGCAACAAATCACGTACATACTGGTATAAAGAATATAAACAATCTCCAACACGTAACTACTACAATAAAAGTAGTAAGTAAACAAAATACGAACATAAAGCGCTACAACTATACCATACATTGGTTACATTTCTTTTACGGTCCGTACATTATATTTGATATGGGCGAGTAATGGTCGCTTCATCCGGCTCGAAGGACCAGAATCGCTTTGTTTCCTGTGTTAATATTTTCACTAAGCCATCGCCACGGTACTATCGCTACGGTCGTGAAAGCCGTTCCGGAGGTACCTACGTGCGATCGGTGGCGAATACCTTCCGGTCTGCGGGTTGGTTGATATAGCCAATTTATAGGGCATCGCCATCTGTTAAGAGTTCATTCACAGTAGAAGGGTGTAGAGGTGCCATTAGTTTAGATTTAGCAGGATTATTTCTGTGGAATAGTCTAATAGTGTCTTTGTAGGGGCGTGTAATGTACATTAATGAAACACCACATAATTTAATAGTATACTTTGTAAGAAAATACTACATAAAGGAATTAAGGAATCTTATTTAATGAAAAATTCTTGCAAATATTTGCTTTTAAGATTATTTGTATGGATGCAGTTTATGGGGTAAATATATTTTATGGGATGAAATTAATAATTAAAATATCATCTCTTTACGTATCTTTTAAGTATTTACACTAAGTCCCAAAAAACGAAAAAAATGAGTTACAAAAGCATTTTGACTCCTTGTCCTTTTTTTGAAATAATTTATATGGTAACCCTGGCCCTTTTGTAAATATACCTATTATGTAAGTTGTAACGGTATTAGGGCATGAAATTACTGTGAATTGGGTTTGTGGCTGTAACAACATTAACATTTAAGAATACGAAAATGCTATTGTAACTTGTTAGTAATAAGGTAAATAAAGAAAAGGTTTTTGATTGCCATACGTGTATACCAAACGTTATGGCTTGTATATTTTTATCCTACGAGTATGCTACTATTATAGGACTCAAAAGTGATTAGAAATATAAGAAAACTATTGTTGAACAAAGGTATTCACAACACTTGTCAGGATAACTTAATTAATAAATCAAACTGTAACCAAAATAAGTCCTTAGAATGGCAGAGAATGATCTTGAGTGAAGTCACGTACTTGCGAACGATGTGTGTAGGGTTAAAGGCGCCTTTTACTGATATCAAACACTCCCCTTTTCCACTCAAGTCACTCTCCTCGTCTATTCTAAGTAACCCATAAACAATTACACAACAAGAGATGTGGACGGCTCGAACGCCACGAGCACACTGAAGCCAACACGAGATCGAGCGACGTCATATCCGTCACAGACTATTATTTCCAACACTAAACGGCGATAACACTACTAATTATAGGGCACTTAAAAACACAGTTTTTTTGATATCACAGACAGACACTTCAATTTTAGTTATATGTATTGATACCAACGGACGCCCGCGTCTCCGTTAGCGTAAATTGTGTTCTTCATTTCATTCGTTCTTCTATATTTTCCGGGTATAAATGCATAAGTGATTTTGTTTGTTTGTTATATTTGTATGTATTTAATATCTGTGGCAGTTAAGCCGGTAAATAAGGGTTAATCGCTGTTTGTAAATATACAAGAATAGGATCGAGACATATATTATTTGTACCTACTAAGGGTATTTAAAGAAACACTATTCCACACGGACTATTGATAGATTTATACTAACACGAGCGAAGCCGCAGGTAAAAGCGATTACTAAATAACATAAGATTGAAAATTTTGAAACATCCGAATGTCATAAAAATATTAATTACACTCTCGATCAAATCTCTTTCAGTGCGTTTTCATTTGAGACCCCCTCGAGTATATTTGCAGACATTGAGTTATTCTTCCGCACTTTCACCCTCCACAACTTTTAAACGGCTCAACCGATTTTTATCTTCATCCGTTTCACTCACAGTCAGACAGCCACATTAAACTTATAACACACCTCTTTTTGCGTCGGGGCTTAATAAAAGAAAAATTTTGGATAAAAGAAATGCTCATAACCATAACAAGCCCAAACATAAGCCTACGACAATACACGTTGGACCTTTTCGGTCGAAATTGTCTGTTTGTGTTATCGCTATGCAAATTCTCTTGTCTATGGAGTTTCGTGTGTGTTTTCGGTTGATACTCGTAGCTATGTGGGTTATCGGTGTTTTGCAAGTATGTACGCAACCTATAAACATAAATGTACGGCTTGATAACACGTTGAAGCTGTTTTCGAATAGGCTTTCATTTTGACGTAGGCACCCGTATTTACCCACATGTACTTCTTTTTAACCGACATCAAAAAAGGAGGAGTTTCTCAGTTCGACGCGTTTTTTATGTTTGTCTTAATACGTCACTGGCTTGGCACCGCCTTCAAAGTGATCTGAGGATAGTACATACGATGTTATTTTTCGCTTTTTAGTGTATTTTTGTGATTTTGAAGTCGGTTGAATTTTTTTGTTAAAAAGATTTTTGTACAGTATATATGTAGATAAGTAATCACTAATTATGTACATTGTCTTATGTAAGCAATATTTGTTTGTGTAACGTCAGCACAGCATAGACGCAATTTTAAATTATTTAGCCTGAGCTAGGTGTGATATAGAAACCCGTTTGAATTTCTGGAACTTTGTTACCTGCTACCTTCCAAAGCCACCATGATACAGTCCCTATTTCCTATCGTACTTACCTCAGCGTGCACAAGGTTTTGAACTAGGGTATGCATTATATTATACTTAAAAATATACAAAACGGAAATCTTCTCCAATGTACGATGGTAGGTCCTCAGGGTATGCAGTGAAGTTGTGCATCTATAATGTGCGCGCCACTGGCTACTGTTTAAACCTGTGGGTTGACAAACTTTCAGCTGTTATAAAATGACGAAAGTCCAGCCATGATGGGTCTAATAATTTAGGTACCTGTACACCTACCTAGTACGTACCTACACACACCTACCTAGTACGTACCAACACACATCTACCTAGTACGTACCTACACACACCTACCTAGTACGTACCAACACACATCTACCTAGTACGTACCTACACACACCTACCTAGTACGTACCTACACACATCTACCTAGTACGTACCTACACACACCTACCTAGTACGTACCAACACACATCTACCTAGTACGTACCTACACACACCTACCTAGTACGTACCTACACACACCTACCTAGTACGTACCTACACACATCTACCTAGTACGTACCTACACACACCTACCTAGTACGTACCTACACACACCTACCTAGTACGTACCTACACACATCTACCTAGTACGTACCTACACACACCTACCTAGTACGTATCTACACACACCTACCTAGTACGTACCTACACACACCTACCTAGTACGTACCTACACACACCTACCTAGTACGTACCTACACACATCTACCTAGTACGTACCTACACACACCTACCTAGTACGTACCTACACACACCTACCTAGTACGTACCTACACACATCTACCTAGTACGTACCTACACACACCTACCTAGTACGTACCTACACACACCTACCTAGTACGTACCTACACACATCTACCTAGTACGTACCTACGCACACCTACCTAGTACGTACCTACGCACACCTACCTAGTACGTACCTACACACACCTACCTAGTACGTACCTACACACACCTACCTAGTACGTACCTACACACACCTACCTAGTAATGTACCTAAACACACCTACCTAGTACGTACCTACACACACCTACCTAGTACGTACCTACACACACCTACCTAGTAATGTACCTAAACACACCTACCTAGTACGTACCTACACACATACTCAAGTCATTTTCCAATTAAGACCTTAAATGGTACGGTATTTTAGGCGTCGCTGTTGTAAAAATTGCTTCGTAACAAATAATGATCCAGTGTAGGTATAATTAGCTACCAATTAAGTAGCGACAATTGTACGCCGAAGTTGGATAATTTGGAGAAAACATTCGAATGGGGGCTTGCATTTTTTCAACTCGGAATTAATCAAAAGGTTTGAAGATAGAAGATAAATACCAATTGCTGAAGTCTGCTGAGAAAGACTGGCAATAAGCCTTGTATAGCAAGTATAATTCGCGAAGTTATGCTTCAGCGTAATACAACACCATGTAGTTAGAAGAACCGATGGACGTTGCTAGAATAGCGACCCCGCACCCGAAAGCGCAGTGTTTGTCGACCCCCCACTAGTTGGACTGAGGACATCAAGCGGGTTGCTGAGAGCCGCTGGACGCTGGCGGCTCGATAACATTGTATTTGTCAGTCCGTGCAAGAGGCTTATGTCCAGCAGTGGACGTCCATCGGCTGTCAATAATGATGATGATTGCTAAGGTCCGAATTTCAGAGGAGACGCCCTTAGAGAGTCTTTCCGCCCATCTCTTCTGCTTCTGCCTTCGTGGCCAGGCGATGCTTCTGAGCTCGGCCAAAACACTCGGTGACGCCGTTGAGGTTCCAATAAGGAGTAGTCGTGTCATTTTATAAATAGTTAAACTTGACGTATCAAAAATACTTGAAAACAGAGCACGTTCAGTGTCAATCCGATCGATATCGTTAACATATTCTGATAGTGATCGTTACCAAGTTAAACCTCACCAGGCCGGTCGCTATTAGAACAGCGTGGTGGAATTGAGTTCCAAATTCTTCCATAAAGAATGAGGCTTCGCTCCTTCTCTACAAGACATCCGATAAAACTGATTGTATGTTGGTCTCGGTGACATGACATCTTGCAAAACATAAGATCAGTTTTATCGGATGTCACACCGTTAGCGCTGCAGGCATGCGGGCTTATTGGATGGTGGATGGCTAGCATAAAGAATGTAGTGGGTAAAAAAAAATTACTGGTAATATTTTCCAATGAGCTATCGCGGTTTATTCCTAGTAAAGTGTGTCGTTAATTTACATAATTATGCCATGAAGCGAACACTAGGTGATGATGGAGACAGTAAATAAAGCTTGGCCTAGTATCCGCACAAACAAGCTAATAATGTCGCCGTGGCAATAAACGGCTTAAAATAGCTCAAATGTGATGCATAAATAGACTACATTGCCTTGTTATTGTGGTTGTATTTTACGTAGGATACCTATACGAGCCTAAAAGAGTAACTATGTATGTTAACTTGTTAGTCAAACTTTACGCGATTGATGTTTGGCCAGACAGTTTTGTCAACAACTTTGATCGATCACCCTCATACTAAATTACTAATAATTTTATTTCAAGACAATTCACTACAAGACAGCCCTTGACTATAATCTCACCATAAGGTAAGTGTGCATCTTAGATGGAAGCGGGCTGACTTGTTTGGAGTAGGATGAAAATCCACACCCCTTTCGGTTTCTACACGACATCGTACCGGAACACTAAATGGGTCTGAGGTACGGATTTACCGGTAGGGTGGTAACTAGCTACGGCCGAAGCCTCCTAACAGCTAGACCTAAATTTAAGAAATCCTCAATTGACCTAGCCGGGGACCTCCGTCTTGTAAATCCACCGCACACACCACTGCGCCACGGAGCCGTAAAATCATGATCTCGCTCGCGTATTATCTCTCTTCTGTTGATTGTGTGTCTGTGACACCTTACCATCATCGAGAGGTTTGGGCAAGTCCTAAAGTTTTAATACAGCCGAGTCTGAGGGTTGAGAAAAGCGTGGGGGGGACCACCTGTGCTCAATAACTCACCATAAAGAGACGTAGGGATGGGATTTGTAGACCGAGAGAGATTAGTGGAAGACCATTGAAGTGCACACATGCAAAAATTCATACTGCCTACCTTGTGGACTCATTACGAAAATTTTTTGGAAAAGGAATTTTGCATTTTATACAATTGTACGTGTAATGCCTACCCAAGTTACAAACTCGTGCACACCACGGTCCGGGTAGCGGCAAAAATCCGGGGAAAGTAAAGGTGATCTCGTCTTAGTAGCCAAAGAAGCTGTGCAGGCATTGATATGTCAAGGATACGAAAATAAATGTACCCACAATCTCTAGCGTCAGTGAGTAAAGAGCGATTTATGTAGGAGTAGATATTTGACGTAATTTTTAACCGACTTCAAAAAGGAGGAGGTTCTCAATTCGGTCGGTATTTTTTTTTTTTTTTTTTTTTTTTATGTATGTACACCGATTACTCAAAGACGCCTGGACCGATTTCAAAAATTCTTTTTTTGTTTGAAACGGTATAGTCCCCATTTGGTCCCATTGCCATCATGTCAAGATCTGATGATGGGATCCTGGAGAAATTGAGGGGAACTTTCGAAAATTATATGGGTGTCTAGTGTGTTTGTATACTTTTCCATTTAGTACTTTTAAGCACTACAATTTAATGAAGGTTTAAAATCGATCTGATGATGGAGCCATAAAACAGACGAGGGAACTCCTCGGCGATTTACAGCAGTTACCTTGTGTTTGGGCTTGATTAATTTGTATTAATGAGAACTTTCCACATAAATAGGTTGTGACTGTCATTTAGGGGTTTGGTGATGAAGACCAAGGACAATTAAGGGAACTCCTTAACAGTTTACAGTAACTACCTTGTGTTTGGCCTTGATTTATTCGTATTGCTGAGAACTTTGGACCTAGATGAGTTGTGTCTGTTATTAGGGGTCTGATGATGAAGACCAAGGTCAATTAAGGGAATCCCTTAATGGTTTACGGTAGCTACCTTGTGCTTGGGCTTGATTAATTTGTATTGCTGAGAATTTTGTACCAAGATGGGTTGTAACTGTCATTAGGGGTCTGATGTATTCGTTTGAGATGAAATTTTACACTAAAAATGGAAAAATAATAAAAATTTTAATAAAAAAAATACAACCGACTTCAAAACCTAAAAACGTACCCACGAAACTAAAAAGTGAAAAATAACATCATAATATGTTCTACCTGCTGATCAGTATGAAGGCGGTGCTTAGCCGGTGTTGTCTTAATTTAAGCCATTTCTGACAGGACCACATGGAACAACACTGTCTGCAAAATCTAAATCTATAAGATATTCTCACATGGCTTGAATTAATACATCACCGGCTTAGCACCGCCTTCATACTGATCAGCAGGTAGAACATATTATGATGTTATTTTTCACTTTTTAGTTTCGTGGGTACGTTTTTAGGTTTTGAAGTCGGTTGTATTTTTTTTATTAAAATTTTTGTTGTACCAGAAAATCCTAATATGTCTCATAACTCGCGACATCAATTATGTCATAGTATCTGACAGATGTTGAGGATGGATCATTCTGACGTGCCCTTAAATACCGTTGAAAATATCACAATGATGGATCGTACAGGCAGATTAGATAAGCTAACAGATTTCTATGTTTACTTAAATATTTGTTCTCTTTTCCTCTACAATTTAGGTAACATGTTATAGAGAGATGCTGAAGTGACAATGGACAATATACATATAGTTTAAGAAACGATGGACCACGTTTCAAGGTGCTAGACAGGTAACTTTGTATGGAAAATGCTTTATTGATTGACATCAAACGCGCTGTGATAAGTAGTTGGATGCAGACACCTCAGGACCTTGAGGTTTTGAACTCCCTATAGACCAGACAATTGACTGAAATGATCATGATGACTAGGAACTTTTTTTTTATTCTTTACAATGATGGCAAGTGATGATGCAATATTGGATGGATGCATTTTAATTTACTGAAACTCACATATTTATGCAAAAATAACAAAGAATAAACTTTTGTATAACTAATACGATTATAAGCTTATAACAGCTTAGCATAACAGTTACAAGTCAAGACATATTTCAATAAAGTAACGAGTATTTTATTGACAGAACTTTGGACCAATTTGAATGTTAAATTAACTGTAATGGATGTTTTGAGAACGATGAATAAAAAAATATTCAAAAGTTATATTTATAGCAATGTGAGGCACTCCTTTATAAAAATAAAAAGCTTTTTTCAACATAAGAACGGTTTGTAAATATAATTTTGGATATTATTTTATCTGGTTGGTAACGACGTTCCTAAAAATGTTTGTCTCGTAGTGTTTATTGTACTACTGAATAGATTAATACCCAAATATATAATAGTGATGTAATATTACGTAAAAAGACAAAATACGTAATGTCATCCACTCACAGGCAGCGTATACCTACGTCATATTATGTACGTAGAGATAACTGTCACTTACTGTTTACACACTTACAAAAAACAGTAAGTGACACCAGAACATATGTATTTGTTGATTTTTCGTAAAACATTTCGTTTAAAAGTCCATTTGCTTGAATCGTCAATCAACTTATACTAACTTAATATTATTGTTTGCTGATTGATTGCGTATAAGAGGACACCACCCAGGATAAGGTAGAAATAGATCTTAAGTAATCCGTCAAAGGTAATGTTTTACATGTACATAACCACCGGTCACTTCAGTTTTCCGAATGAGGTGATCGTCCGAATGAGTTTTGTTACAAACCACCTTCTACTAGATAATTAGGTACAATACCTTAATATTTATTATTTTCACTCGTATAGACTTAATTGATATCTCTCGAACATTATCAAAAATCCCTGTGGTAGGAAAGGGTACGAACACCCACCAAGTACTCCTTCAAGTTTTCAGTACTGTTTTACTTTTCTTTTCTTTTTTGTAATGTATTTCTTTTTGTAATGTAGTTCTATTTATTGTAATTTTTGTAATAAGTTCTAGTCCAACGGAAAACATTAGAAAATCCTACCTGGTCTCCACGATACAGATCAATCTAGTGTGGAGACCACAGGCAATGTTATGGTTTTTTGTATCTATTTTTGGTTAATAAAGATTTATTATTATTATACTTATTTCTCATTTATTTATTACTTCTTTTTTTTAAATTTTTAACAATATAAGTATAAAATACAAAACATTATTAAAAATTTATAAAAAAAAAATTCACCCTCCCGCTGCGGGACATTTGAGTGTCCAAGCAACCGGTGGTCAGGGCTCCAGAGTGAGGAACCTCCTTACAATACGCGCCGTCTCAAGAATCACTGCCTTTTGTATCCGACTCTTGATCCAACAGTTAAGCGAAAGCTTCTTAAGGTGTTGGTCGAAGCTTTTCGCTATAAGACCATTGACTGAAACAACTATCGGAACAATAATAGTTGACTCAACATTCCACATGGCGGTAATCTCGTGAGCAAGGTCCAAGTATTTTGATACTTTTTCCTATTATTATTATTATTATTATTATTAAGTCTAGTAGTACTAGTCTAGTACTAGACCAAAAATGAAGCGCTTAAGCTAGAGTTCTTTCTTCATGTATCTGTGGGTACGACAATGTTCCAATCCAACTACTAGATCCGGATTTGGCCTCATAACACAGAGCTATTAAATGTACCATACATTAATAAATTTTGATGACATAATCGCTCTTACGTGTTCAAAATAGGTACCTAACCTATTATTAAATATATCGCCTTATGAAGTTTCATGACAAGTGAATTATAGTCGGTAACGTAATTCAAGGCAATACGATTTACGTAGGCAAACTATAATATGTAAAACGCATACGATAATATTTACATATCGTGATTGAAGTTTACCTTTAATGTATTACAAATTTAACAGTTGTGAAATGTTTAATCATATTTAATATAGATAAATGAAGTTGGTCATAAATTATGAGTCTAATAACGAAGGCTTAGAATCACTCAGCGGACGATGGAGTGAGCTATGTTCTGAGTATTTATCTCGTCAAATCAGATTCGCAGAAGAAACAAAGTCATGAATAAGTCGCAAAGCTAACTAGGCAATAGTTAGGCCAGTTTGTAGAGCCGATGGATGTTGGGGTCAAGGTGCTGGAATGGCACTAGTCTTGTACCGAAAAGCTGTGTTGGTCGACTCATCACTAGGTGGTTCCCGTTGGATGATGGCAGCTCAAGACAGTGATGTGTACCATATACATCACGGTCCATCGGCTGACAGTGATGATGAAGTTGGCTATATTTTTCACTGGATTGGTCAGAAAGCAAAGCAGCGTTGGTGGACTCATAACTATTGACTCTACAAAAGATCTTTGTAATAATTAAAAAGAGAAATGATTAAATGCAATTTTTTTTAAAATTCTTAACAAGTTGACTACAATCTCACCTGAGTGATAATGCAATCTAAGATGGAAGCGAGCTTTCAAGTTAGGAGCAGAATGAAAATCCACACCCCTTTCGGTTTCTACACGACATCGTACCGGAACACTAAATAGCTTGGCGGTACGTCTTTGTCGGTAGGGTGGTAACTAGCCACGTGCGAAGCCCACCAGCCAGACCTGAACCAATTAAGAAAACCTCAATCGGCCCATACCACTGCGCCACGGAGGCCGTCAAAAAATCGGACTTCATCTATGAAACTATTTAGTGAATCTGAACTGAACAAAACGACTTCACAACCATGTGACATACTTAAAGCTTAAATAAAAATAAAAATATTGAATGAACGTTACCTAACCAAGAAACTAATCGACTACTTTAGAAACTAGGCCAGACCTTGTTACTCCTATATAAAACAGACACGTGAACATAAAGTGGAAATGTTAAACTATGTCGTTTCAAGTAAATAAGAGTTGGCAGCGGTTGGCATGGAAATTAAACGAGAAAATTGCGTTTTATTTTTCATTAAAACGCCGCGGCCGTAGCATATGTTACTGAAAACTGTGGTTTGATAAAGTTGCGACGGTAAAGGTGCGTTCACATTGTGCTTTCGGCAGCACGTTAAGAATTTAGAGTTAGACAGGATTCTTAAGCATTAGGGACATTCGAACAGCTATTAGGGAGCATTCATATCATATATCTAAGCTTAAAGGCAATATCTGCCCTAGAGACACATACAATCACTTATAAAGGTTAAAATTGGTGTGTGTATAAGTATGTATATATTTTGTCTGTTCCTTCTTTAAGCTGCGGCTACTAAAGCGATTTGGCTAAAATTTCGAATGGTAATAGATTTTACTCTGAATTAACACATAGGCATTTTCATCCCGAAAAAAACCATGGTTCCCACGGGATTTGAGAAAAACTGAATTTCTCGTGGACGAATTCGCGGGCATCTGCTAGTGTGTATTAAAGAGAATTTCAATATTTTTATTTATATTGACAGTCCTGATTATATAAGATAGTTCGAAAGTCAGGTAGGTCCATAGTTTTCTGTATTTTGCTCTTATTAGCCAGTTTCTTTCAATGTTTTACTGTATATCCTTATATTGTGAAAGTGGCTTGCACAGGGTATAAGACTGCTGTGTATTTACATGAAAAAAAAAATAGTTTACCAAAATAAACTATATTTTTTTATGTAAAGTCATTATAAGCGTTCAGCGGTACAGTCATCAAAAATTTATTATTGAATAACGCCTGTTACATTATTCCTACGATACAATAATAATCATAAAGCCATTAGCCATTCGAATTTGTGCCACAAGGTGTGAACCAACCTTTACTTCCAACTCCGTAATATGGGACGATGACGTCAAAGTTTTCGCATTAGGCAGTGGGTCTCGGTCGAAGGGAGGCGGCCAGACGCATTGGTATGGGGAAGTAACCCCTCTGGCTTGTGACGTAGGGACTATAATCCCATGGGACGGAAACGGTAATGTAATTGCAAAATCTTGTCTACGCAAACTTAAGAGGATATTATGCTATTTTCTGTCACTAAATCTAAGGATGTATTCATAAATAAATGACACTATACTTTGTCCCAGTGGAATGTACACGTGGTATCAAAGTTTTAGATTTAATTATAAGTTTATACTATTATTAGTTTAGTTTTATTGAAAAATGAAACAACAACATATTTATATAGTATAAGTAAGACGGCCTCCGTGGCGCAGTGGTATGCGCGGTGGATTTACAAGACGGAGGTCCGCATTGGTCCAGCAGTGAGCCGAATATAGCTTGTTAATGATGATGAATGATGATGAGTATAGAGCTTTTGTTTCTTCTAAGTTTCAGTAAGTATTTTGAGAGTGAAGTGTTGGTGGTATTACATCTTGTGACTCGGAGATCATAATTGACATCAATGATCGTTAAAAGAGTGAAACATTTCATTTTGCCTGCCAATTTTTCTGTTAACCCCTCTTCTTTTTTTATTCTTTATGTGTTTGCCGTTGACCACAATCTCACCTGATGGGAAGTGATAATTCAATCTAGAAGCGGACTGATTTGTTAGGAGTAGGATGAAAATCCACACCCCTTTCGGTCTTTACATGACATCGTAGCGGAATGCTAAATCGCTCGGGGGTACGTCTTTGCCGGTAGGGTGACAAATAGTCACGGCCGAAGCCTCCCACCAACCAGACCTGAACCAATTAAGAAAACCTCAATCGGCCCAGTCGGGTTTCGAACCCAGGACCTTCGTCTTGTAAATCCACCGCGCATACCACTGCGTTACGGATGCTATTGAAATGATATCTTCGCGTTTAAGGCGAAAGCCTGACATTGTTGTGAGCCGTGAAAGGCACCCCTAGGGGACCATTCACTCGCTAAGTGTCGAAACCTCAAACAAATAGATTTTAAATTCGTCATTCAGCGGGTGAGCAATCCCCTGGGGGTGCCCCTGCAATGTCTATGAATTCCACTGTAATAATGATAGCTATAGATTTTTACCGTCGCTCTGTTGTCATTGAATAAATAATATAAATAAATATAATAATAAATAAATATACTTAAACAATACACATCACTATCTAGCCCCAAAGTAAGCATACAGAGTAGCTTGTGTTATGGGCACTAAGATAGTTGATATTATAATATTAATATACAATTATATACTACATATAAATACTTATATAATGTATAAATACACACAGACACTGGAAAACACCCATGCTCATCACACAAATATTTTCCAGTTGTGGGAATCGAACCCACGGCCGTGGATGCAGAAAGCAGGGTCACTACCCACTGCGCCACGCGGCCGTCAAAATAAATATAAATAACAGTATATAGATTGTATGTTATTTTTCCAATAAGAAATAGCATCGCGTGTTTGTCACATCAGCGTTCGTATTGGCAGCGGTTGTCTGGCTCGTTATTGGATTATTGGATAGAGTGCGGAAATAACAAGTTGTAGTCAAGTATGTTAGCCTAGTTACACTGTATATTTATTGCTCAACTTTGCTAACGAACAAACTTTGCGATCCCAATCTTAAAGTCGGCTTCGTGATCTAGATTGTCAATCGCATGTAACTGACGGGCTTTGAACATTTGACATACTGTCCTCCATTTTGATTATAGGGCCTTTTTTCCATCGACTTAAATTGTTTCGTCTATCTATATTTTGGTAAAGTGAAAGCTCAGCATAGTTATGGCCAATATGACACTTGCATCATCACACCGTGAGTTTTTTGAATTGGTTACACTTAAGCCTTGTTTTAACCAATTGCTGCCACCAATGCCTATAATAACTATAATCAAAATTTCATTAAAAGTCATCAACTTCATCATATTTGCCGATTGATGTTCACTGTAGGATTCAGGTCTTCCAAACACTACGGTCCTGAGTTGCCCGCTTCGTGAGACTAAAAGCATCACGTTGCCAAGATGGAGGGATTCAACATACTTTTTGACAAATTCTGAACAATATGATACTGAAATGGTCAAGAAGTTCATTGCTGTACTGTACAATACAGAAATGGTTGATTTAAATGTATACCAATATACTATACTGTCATGATATTGCCACAGAATGAAAAAGAAGAAACAACTCTTCTGCTAACTCTCCAAAGCATATTGTTACAAGTTCCTCGATTGCGGGTAGTATTAACATTCATTATTTATTTTATTGTAACTATAATAACAGGGTATTTGATGCTCAGTTGTTTGTTAGGCAGCGTGGACACAGTCACGCTGTCAGTCGCGTTATTGATTTTGTGCAATAATGTTTTGTTCTAATTATTAACAATGTTTTGTGTTGTAATTATTGATCATAAATAGTGAGGGCATAAAGAATATGTCGGGCTGGGAAGGTGAGTTCTTATGCATCCTAAAGGGATCCTTTAAGCCTACTCACAAGGTCACAAGTCCTGGGACCTGCTCGAGGTGTTTCCTCTACCACATTCACTACGACTGCTACCCGTTACGTCACACTATTACCAAATCGTGTACATCACAGACTTCTCCTATCATACCCTATGACCCAGACCTCAAACCCGGGGTTCACGATCTACAGCTGAACTAGATCAAGGAGGCAGTCAATTTGTTCAAATAGCCTGCGTGTATCCATCAATTACTAGGTGTTTACTCAGTCTATTGATTGAATATTACGTCGCGTTTGCGTCATCACGAATAAATTTACAAGAAAATAAGCTTCAGGTTTCACGTTCATGTATGTTAAATACATGTTAATTTGTAGCGTATATTTGTTTTCATTTAAGTATCGTTTGTGACTTAACCAAAAGTGGAACGATTTGCGAGGATTGTCACAATTGGAGCCTTGGATTTGTATAATTTAGAAGTTTCAATACGTAAATACGCTAGGTGGACTGACGTCATCAAGCGAGTCGCAGGGATTTGCTGGATGCAGGTGGCTCAGGATCGTGAAGTCCCTATAGAAGGCCTATGACCTGCAGTGGATGTCCATCGGCTGATATGATTATGATGATGATAATTTTTCACAAGCATAAAATACACATACTTATACATAATATTAATTATATACATACTCGTATGTTGAAATGCTACGAAAGTATATATTTGTTTTCATTTAAATATCGTTTGCGACTTAACCAAAAGTGGAACGATTTGTGAGGATTGTCGCAATTGCGCCTTGGATTTGTATAATTTGGAAGTTTCAATACGTACACGGTTAAGGTTCGATATCCACCCGTCGGACTAGTATCTACTTTATCGGTCGTATTTAAAAATAAAGATGTAGCAAATATTTCTCGAAAGGGAACAAATCTAACGACAGCATAGGTGTCGTTCAGGTATAAGTATTATGTAAACGCTAAAGGGGTGGGCTCTTTGCATTGCTTATTTTGGGAGGGGGGATAGATGAAGATTACGTCAGCAGTTGTTTACTTTTTCACATATGTAGCAATCCATACACTGTCTATGTTAATAAAAGTAATAATAAAGGGAAATGCACTTGCCCCCAAATCCGCCTCTGTCATGATCATAAGCAATCAATTAGACAAGAAGATAGCTAATAATCGTATCTAAATATTTTTTACCCTTTAATTTTTCATTTTATTTGACACAAATGTCGAAAACGGAGTGTTGGTCGACCCGTCATCACGTGGACTGACGACATCAAGCGAGTCGCAGGGATTCGCTGGATGCAGGCGGCTCAGGATCGTGATGCTTGGAAGTCCCTAAAAAAGGCATTGGACGTCCATCGGCTGATATGATGATGATGATGATAAATTTTCACAACCATAAATGTGTATTTTATGTACTTATAAATAATATTAATTATATGTACATATGTTGAAATGATAGAAAAATACATAGGTAGGTATAGCAGAATGAATTTATGTACATTATAAACTTCCGAAAAAGTAATTCATTCAATAATTTTACGTTATATTGATACAGACATAATTCTTTACGGTGTTCGTAAAAGAAATGTTTCTAACTTTCTTACAAAAGAAAAGCTTTTACGCAACGTAATGCGTAAGGTTAATGGTATCAGTTATTTTTGAGACAAGCGTGAAAAATAAATCGCATTTATATTAGGAATTCTAAAAAGTGTATGTTATTTAATTCTTTTATTGTGCTTGTAACAGTTACTTTTTGTAGGGCATTTTCATGAATGATAATTTTGTATTATAGATCGGTTACGTCCCTACAAAACACCGCAAAAAGTGATCCGAATAATAAGCTACAAGACTGAGTGCAACCATACACAATTTTGTCTTTAACTCCATTATTTATTTATGTATATATAGTTTTTACACTTCCTAAACACACAAATCGACATTGCAGACGATGTTTAGGTATTAACGTTCGTTGTTGACCACACACACTACACACTAACATTGGGATGTTGAAATTTCCTCTTTTGAGCGCCTCATTTTTCATAACCTAGTAACACATCTAACAGAATTTAACATCATTGATTTTCATCATGTAAATAACTTTCAATAATATTTTGTGTCACTGCCTCCGATTCCGGAGGGTGTGGGTTCGAATCGGGGCATCCACCTCCAACTTTTCAGTTGTGTGCATTTTAAGAAATTAAATATCACGTGTCTCAATTGGTGAAGGAAAACATCGTGAGGAAATTTGCATACCAGAGAGTTATCTTAATTCTCTGCGTGTATGAAGTCTGCCAATCGGCATTGGGCCAGCGTGGTGGACTATTGGTATTGGTATTGGTATTACTTACCCCTCTCATTCTGAGAGGAGACTCGAGCTCAGCAGTGAGCCGAATATGGGTTGATGACGATGACGACGAATATTTTGTGGTGAAAAGGTGGGCACATATTTGGCAACTACAGAAGCTCAGAGCAGTGTCCTCACGGACACAGCAATATGCTGAGAGGAGACCCTTTTAAGATCACATCATGCTAGTTGTAAAGTATTTAATTATTGTTTTTATTTTTTTTCCTTTCATTTCCTTTGTGTGATAAGTATTCTGAATAAACTTTTCTTTCCAACTACTAGTATAACAGAACTAGACTGAATAATTATTGAAAAGCAGTGTTACAAATCACAAGGAAATTATATTATATTACTCATTAACTTATAATTATGAAAAATATTTATATAAAAATCAATTAACTCCTATTTTATTGAGTCTTCTCACGCAAAAAGTCTACTTGGAAATTGAAATTTGCTTTTCTATTACTAATTCAAAAATTACAACTACGCTGCAATGTGTAATAAAATAAATATTTTTTTATTACAAACCTCAATATCATTGCCCTAGTTGTTACATAAAATACACTGTAGAAGCTGAAACTGATGTAACAACGTAGTCACTTATACTATTTCCACATTATTTTTAGGCCGTTTGTAACTTTATTAAGATTGACGCAAAGGTCTTTTACGTTCTCGAATAACAACAAAGGAACGAGCTTTCGCACTGAAAAGCTAATCGCGGCTGTCAGATTAATGGTTGGCTGGGCACAGTTTTTTTCTTGACAAGCGATCTTTTTACAAAAAGATACATCGACGATAAGGCGACGTTTTCACGGAAAGTGGGGCAATCTGCGTCCATCTATAACCGCAGGGCCACGACTTTTTTGGATTAGGGATAAATGCTTTTGTGCGGGCGCAAAAAATTTAAAAAATATTTTTAGTATGAGTGGTTTTGTCATTTGTTTTTTCAGTAACAGGTCACGATGTTGCTGGTTTGAAGCCTATGGATCGGGATAAGTGATTTTGATTATTTAAATTTTCGGTAGAAGTTAGTGCCGTTACTCTCCTGGTTTCCGGAAACAACGCACGTTAATCACATCATCAGATCACATATTAATCGTCATTATAATATGATGATGGATTTTATAGTCATAAATCGTCACCTTAACCTACCGAGCTTAAATCAGAATGGTAGATTTAATTTCAAACCTGTATTGGTCCGGTGGTGTGTGCCAAGTGCGACATTAAAAATGCTGATGATCAAACTCGTAATGTGTGTATTGTATGTATATGACAACTACATTTGGTTGTCGATCGACATATATTTTGCCGCCTGTCCATCAGCAAGCAGAAATACATATTTGGCGCGAAATAAAGAAGTTAGCATTTGATACCTTTTTGTCTCCTATGATTTTTGATGTATGAGTTCTTCTAACGTAGATATTACATGGAAATATACACGCGAAATTCTGTTGACGGCAGAGTATTTGGTAGGGTTTTGTTTTAATTAATGGTTACAGAAGGTTTGTAATAAATTTTGTCCCAATTTGGTAAGAGCGGAGCGTCAAATGTATGGTTAAGCGTCAAGCTTGTGGCCCAGCGTTATAGATTAATGCTACCCATCTATTCCGTATGGATCCCGGGGGTTGGGGAAACTTGATTGATGTGGGATCGCAGGACACACAGTAATATTTACCCTCATTTCCTTCGCTATGTTTTCGGATAGCTGTGATGGATGAGGTCGAACGGTTCGAATGGTTGTATGTTTGAGAACTTGTATTTATTGAAAGCATCCTTTTAAAATGTTTCTTTGAAGTGAAATAAAAAGTTCTGAGTGTGGATTTAGTTTTTAATATAATGTGGATTTATGTTCACTTTGATGAAAATAAATTTAAGTATCATAAAAACTTTTTAACAAAAGTCGACCTATACCAACGAAAATAAATACAAAAAACACCAACTTAATAGTTACGTTAGTGTAGGGTTATTTATAGTAGAAACCCCATGGTTTCTAGAGCGGATGCATTTCAACCCTTTTGGATCTTTTGAAGTTCGCTCCCTCATTTCTCATATACATTTTTTATATAACTATAAGTTAGTCTGTGACCGCCATCTCACACTATCTCAGTCTTGTATATTTTTTCTCAGTTATCTCACATAATCTCGTCAATGTTAAAGGTAAAGTATAATGAGCCAACTGGGAAGAGGTACAAGTTTGTTCTAGACATAAAATATACTAATGTTCTACGCGACATCATACAGGAACGCTAAATCGCAAGGGTGATGTGAAGAGTGGTAACTAACCACGACCGAAACCTACCACCAGTCAAATGGCTGGTTTAAGACTGAAACCAGGGGCGTAGCTACGATCGTATCAGTCGTATCAATGGTACAGGGACTCCAGAATACAAAGGTGTCCCCTTAAGTGTGAAAGCAAAAATTTTACTAATTTTTAAATTAAATTACTACGAGATTTGGTGAGATTGTAGATTACATTTTACTAATGTAATTTACAATCCCAATAATCTGGTGGTAAAAAACATATACCTAAAAAATCTGCTAAAGAGATTTTCAGGATTAGCCGCTCGTTTATTGGGCCCCCCAACTAATTTTGGTACAGGGTCCAAGTCAAGTTATGCCACTGCTTAAGGCACAACAATCTTCTAGTAGCGGTTAAGCCACCCTTACAAGATTTATATACTTCCTACTTTGATTATATATACGTCAAAGGCTTCCTAGTCAACCCGTCACATTTACACAATATGCTAGACTATATACCTAAATAATTTTGAGTAGATGCCAAATAAACAAATATTGCAAATTGATTTGTAGTATTTATAATTGGTTTGTTTGTTTTCTTTTCAGTAAATTAATGATCTACTTAATGCTAGTTTATTGGCTGCCAGCATTTCACCTAATGTTACAATTAATTAGCTTCTTACAATGTTACAATTTCTGTTATTTAGGAAATCTATAGGTACTTAATATTATAAAGCTGTAGAGTTTGTTTGTTTGGTTGAATGCGCTAATCTCAGGAATTACTGGATGGATTAAAAAATATATTGTGTTCGATAGTCTATTTATCAAGGAACGGTGCCATTGTGTTATAAGTTATCTGTAAAACTATTTCAATATTAGTAGAAGCCCGAGGCTCCGTTCATGTGGAATTTGATTTTTTACAAAACGCTCGAGAACCTTGGATTTTTCTGGGATAGCCTATGTTCTGCTCGAGGGTACAATTTATCTTTGTACTAAAATTTATTCAAATCGGTTCGGCGGTGAAAAGGTACCTAATAGACAGTCAGGCATACTATTAGTATGTAGTATGTATTAACTTTTCAGTTGTGTGCATTTTAAGAAATTAATTATCACGTGTCTCAAACGGTGAAGGATAACATCGTGAGCATACCAGAGAATTTTCTTGATTCTCTGCGTGTGTCAAGTCTGCCAATCCGCATTGGGCCAGCGTGGTGGACTATTGGCCTAACCCCTCTCGTTCTGAGAGGAGATTCGAGCTCAGCAGTGAGCCGAATATGGTTGATAATGAATGTACTAACTAGAGACGAATATGTTAGCAATCCATAGATTCACCGTGCGGGTGCCGGGTCCATCGCGTGGCAGAGTGATATCCTTTTAATACACAATATTAAATGTAATAATTATATACATGACGTGTTGGATAAATACATTAGTTAATAATATAAGTTTTTGACAAAAATAAACCCAGGTACCAGAAAAACAAGCCCTACACTAATAAAAAAACTATTTTCTATTGGAAAAATTACGTTGAAACTTTATACAGGTATATGCTAGCCAAGAACAACAAATTCAAAATTTTCCACTAGGCATTTCCAGAAGTATACAAATACGATGGAACGCTACAAAAAAGTGTGCAAAAATAAAAAAAAATATAGCTCTTCTGACAGTTACATAACAATAATAGAGGTGCAAAAGAAATGTTTTGTGTTTCCAGTCACACGTAGCTCGACCTTGTGATGTCACAAAATCAGCTCGCGTGACGTGCTCACTGTCAGTGCTGTTTAAAAACGTAACGTCTAGGGCTGACACGCGCAATGATTTTAATCAATACAATATATAAATAAATTTAAGTGTCTGTTAAAAAAATTAGTTCTTATATACACGATTCCAAAACACAAGGAAGGTTTTTTAAGCTTAGCATAGCTTATATCGCGGGATTTGAGTGCGGGGATCGAATCAAGGAATTCCGTAACGAAATTAAATCTAAAACCCAAGCCGTGAACCAAGTTAACACATCATTTCGCCATAACGGGACAAGTGGTGTGAAACTAATTTGTCTTTAGTTTCCACCACTTATTGAACCAGAGATCGATTACAGCTCAACGTAAAGACATTTATTATTATTTTTTTATTTATTTATTCTTTTTGTTGTTATATTTAAGTGACTTTATTTTTTTATTTCTCATTTATTCAATAAAAGAAAAATAAATGTTTTCTTCGGTCACCACTCTCAAAAAGTGTAACTTGAATTATATAGGCTACTTTTAATCTTTTTATCCAAGAAAAAGCTATGGTTCCTGCGGGATTTGCGAAAAACTAAATTTCACGGAACAAATTCATAGGCGTTCTCTAGTCAAATTTCTAACTACTTTATATTTTTTGAGTGTCTTCAAACCGAATATTCACGTTTGAATTCGGAATTCTCAAATTAATGTACTTTCCAATGAATATGGACCTACTCATTTTATTTTAGCATGGCATTGGGTTCTCTTCTATTCGACAATCTTTATTGGGTTTTGATCTGGTGATAATTACATACTTGTAAGAATGGTCACACAAACGATTTATGCACTATCATTAAAAAATTTTGATTGTCTCATGAAATCCAAAAGTTTTTTTTATTTTTATTTAATAAAAAGAAAAATCCAGTGGCAGCCCTATCCAATAGTGACGCCTTTGTCTCACCGACAAGGCTCGACCTCGTGAATGTCACGGACGAGTCTTGTTTTGTAACGACTTTTGTTAATCGTCCAATTGTTAATCGCGTCACGTCATAATGCAATATATCGTAGCGTCGCTATCTCGCACATATTATTGTTCGTTATCTATATACGATATTTATGTATCAAGCGTAGATATAATATATAGGTACTCTAATGTATTATGTTTGCTGACTTCTGTTGCGCAGTTTTGAATGTCTTGCTTTTTACAGAAGCTCGACATTCGATTCCTAGTATGGATTTGTTATTTTATTTTATATATCTCTTTAATTAGCTCATTAGGCATAGCATGCGAACCACGACAATATGTCTCGGAGACAAATGTACCAATAGCGCCATATCAAAAATATCGCCTTCTCTTTCGTTGCGTTGGATGAAATCGATGAAACAGTGCGATAGTTTCGGTTCAGCTGCATTTGGTCGATTTGTCTTCACGACATAATGTCGTGGCACGCATGTTAATCGTTCTCGTAATACGAGTCTCATTTGATGGTAGTTTTGGCCGTTTCCTGTCGGCAAAGGTTTCAGGTAATTTAATCGATTAGATAAGAACGAAAAGCTTACAATATGGTAACTACAATACTTAACTTACGGTGAGATCGAGCAAGCATGTATACGTTTAAAATATATAAAAAAAATAGATAAATTAGCTGACGCCGCGTGGTTTCACCCGTGTGGTACTCGTTCCCGTAAAAATGCGGGGATAATATACAACCTTCCTCGGTAGCCTTCCTCGATATATGGGCAATCTAACCAGAAAGAATTTTTTAAATCGGACCAGAAGTTCCTGAGATTAGCGCGTTCAATAAAACAAACAAACAAACTCTTCAACTTTATAATATTAAGTATTATTCAGTAGTGTTAAAAAAAAGAGAGCGTGATAGCCCAGTGGATATAACCTCTACCTCCGATTCCGGAGGGCGTGGTCCGAATCCGAATCCGGTCTGGGCCATGCATCTCCAACTTTTAACTTGTGTGCATTTTAAGAAATTAAATATCACGAGTCATCAAATGGTGAAGGAAAAACATCGTGAGGAAACCTGCACATCAGAGAATTTTCTTAATTCTCTGCGTGTGTTAAGTCTGCCAATCCGCATTGGGCCAGCGTGGTGGACTATTGGCCTAACTCCTCTTATTCAGAGAGGTGAATCGAGCTCAGCAGTACAATATGGGTTGTAAATGATGATGAGTGTTCAAAAACAATCAAAATCAACAATCTAATTCTTTTAAAGATACCATTAATGTAATTTTACTTAATAAAATGTGTATTGTAATATCATGAAGGAACAGTATCAAGTCACGCATCACAGCCAAGGTGTCGGACGAGGTGAAACTGATATAGAATCAAACACAGGTAAACTGTATAAATAAGTTTGACCTTTGCACCAAAGGTCAGCGGGTGAGGTCGCCATTGATTAGAGCTTATGGGTTAAACGGTGCGCCTCCTGGGTTACGAAATTGTTGTGTACATAATAACGTAATAGACATAACAGAAAAACAAAATTTTTATTGTTGTTGACTTACATATATTTTTTATAATGTATTCACGTCTAATTGCACAAAAGAAAAACAATAACAAGTATATTACTTGCTCTACTATATTTTAAACCGACTTCAAAAAAGGGAGGAGGTTGTTGGTATGTTTTTTTTGTATGTATATTACCTGATTACTCGAAGACGCCTGGACCGATTTGAATAATTATTTTTTTGTTCGAAAGGGTATAGATAATCCCGTTTTCATCATGTCAGGATCTGATGATGGGATCCTGGAGAAATCGAGGGGAACTTTCAAAAATTGTAAGAGCCTCGTCTAGCTACAAACCTTTTGAGTGATGAACAGTACCTAGCTATCTTGTGATTGGGCTTGATTAATTTGTATTGACAGGACATATGAGGACATTTGATAAGATGAGGAGGAGCGAAAAATAGCATCGAATTCTTTTCTACTTACTTATCAGATTGAAGGCGGTGACGTATTAATTTAAGCCATTTCAAGAGCCACATGAAAGAACTCAATCTAAAAAAACCTTTAATTTTTATATTAATACAAATAAAATCAAATCCAAAATCATTTATTTCAAGTAGGCTCAGTTTACAAGCACTTTCGACACGTTAGTTGACTATTTGTAAAGATTCTACCACCGGTTCGGAAGGCAGGTTCTGCTGAGAAGAAACCGGCAAGAAACTCATCATCGAGTTAGCACCGCCTTCAAACTGATCAGTAGGAAGAACATAATACGATGTTATTCTTCGCTCTTTAGTTTAGTCGGTACATTTATGTTTTAGAGTCGGTTGAATTTTTTTTACTTATTAATCTTTTTTTCTAACAACAACTGCGAAGTCTTAATATATTATACAATATGAATTTCAATAAATTTAATTAAGAAAAAAAATAGGAACTTCCTTCTATGAATTTGGTTAAAAATACACCGCGCGGCAAGGTTAGCGCCGCTCAATGTCAGGGCTCCATTCACTGTTGGCAGTGATGAGAACAGAGATACTGCAGGGCTTCTAGAATCCAGCTAATTAGCCAAAATATTGAATACAAGCAGGCTTTGTTTTGTGAAAGTTCATTGTGAATGGTGAATAACTGGTTTATTGATATCTATTTTCTGCGAAAAACCGGAAATTGACGAAAAATGTATTTGGCGGAAGTTCATCATAATTAATATTTATAAATAGTAAATAATTTATTTATTCAACATGTTTCGCAAAAACCGACAGATATAAGCCAAATCAAACTAGACAAAACTCTTGGATTTTCAGATTTGAATCTGAAAATTATCGCCCTAAGTGAAATCAAGGCTGCATTTACTACTGGCAGTGTGCGGAAGCATATTTCACAGGGCTTCAATAGCAATGTTTTAAATCTATGTACTATTGATACAAAACTCAAGATTTTTGTTTTAATACTAAAAATTAATAGTAGTGAGACTTTGTGTTTCAAACCCAAAAAACAAATTTGAATCGGTATGTAAAAATTAAAAAAATACGCGTCGATTGGAGAAACTCCTTTTTTGTAATCGCTTAAAAATATCATCTTATCTCATTATCAACCCATATTCAGCTCACTGCTGAGCTCGAGTCTCCTCTCAGAATGAGAGGGGTTAGGCCAATAGTCCACCACGCTGGCCCAATGCGGATTGGCAGACTTTACACACGCAGAGAACTAAGAAAATTCTCTGGTATGCAGGTTTCCTCACGATGTTTGAGACACGTGATATATAATTTCATATCTAAAAATATAAAGTAAGTAAAATGATATAAGTATATTGTATTTAATCGTTTCACTTACAGTACATATAAATAGTCATACCGCTTTGCGGCATTTCGATCTCGTAATACCGGGATTTGTACTACGTCATGTGGAATCTCTGCTTGGCACGCACGGCTGATCTCGACGTGACGAGGTTTTATACAGTTTATGCCTTTTTGCTACTTGATGCGCTTATTGCAGTGGAACATATTTTTTGTTCCTATTTTTTTAATGTTTGACAATGAATGGAGTTCCTACTGACTGCGCCAAATGTAATCAAATTATAGAATATGGCTTTATTAATTAACTAGCGGACGCCCGCGACTTCGTCCGCCTTTAGACCTGTTTAATCCAGCCCTTACAGTATCGCTGTAAAAATAGAGTAATTTTTCCCGTTTTTCCAAAATTTCCCTTCACTGCTCTGCTCCTATTTATTGTAGCGTGATGAAAAGTATACTATAACCTGCCCAGAAGTATGAAGAATAATTTTACCAAGTTTCGTTAAAATCCGTTGAATAGTTTTTGTTTTTATAACGAACATACAAACAGACAGACAAAGTTTTTCTGATTGCATTTTTGGCATCAATATCGATCACTAATCATGTTAGTTATTTTGGTGGAAATATATTTCACGTACAGAATTGACTTCTCTACAGATTTATTATAAGTATAGATTTATTAACAGCTTATTTTATAGGACTAGTGCCTCATGACTACATGTCATGAGGCACGTCGATTCTTTTTCTACGATCGCAAATTTCGAAAATTAAATAATATAATGTATGCGAATGATATTCGGTATCGATCGGTCACGTGATCAAGTGATCATGGGAGAGGGACATCGATCTACTCTTTGGAGAGGGATCAAATTATATGATGAATAGACCGACTAAGTTGCTCCAATGAGGGTTGCATTTTTACTAAGTATTATAAAGAAGAAACAAATAAGTTTAACTAACTATATTTATGTTTTGAATAAAATATTTATGTTTTTAATAATTGTATATGACAACTTTTAGCCCCTGCGACCAATATTGATAGACATAAAAACAAGTTATTGAGCAAACACTCTTCGCTTAAAGGGATGACAGTTTTAAGAAAAAACTATATTCGTTTTAGATTTCATTTAGCTGTAAAATCAATTGTCATGAAAAGTAATATAAACATAAATATAATTATAAATCGTTGAAGTTACAACTTGGAATGCATTGTTGGAGATAAATACGGTAGCTATAAATATTAGCACTTATTTCACTGTTTCAAAACACGTGAGTCACGGTCACGGCACTCGTTAGAAACATCTGTGGATAATTGTAAATTCTAGATGGAAAATTACTACGTGTGCTTCAGTGGGTAATAATTTTGGAGCTCACGTTACATAAGCGGACATACTCGAGTATTATATATCTAGCTAGTGTATGCGACCGGAGCGAAGATTTTTTTTTTTTTTTTTTTTTTTTTTTTTTTTTTTTTTTATATTCTTAAGTTTAAGAAGTTTCTTAAGTAAGAAATTTAAAAACTATAGTAGAGATATCGTGCTTTTGTTTTAGCGCACAAATAATCATCATAATCATCATTATCAGCTGATAGACATCCATTGCTGGACATAGGTCTCTTGCGTCTTTATATTTTATTTGTAGGCAAAGCAAAATCGGGACGTCTAGCAACGTTGACGAAAAGGTACATCTATACTAATATTATAAAGCTGAAGAGTTTGTTTGTTTGATTGAACGCGCTAATCTCAGGAAGTACTGGTCCGATTTGAAAAATTCTTTCAGTGTTAGATAGCCCAGTTATTGGGAAAGGACACAGGCTATATATTATCCCCGTATTCTAACGGGAACGGGCACCACGCGGGTGAAACTGCGCGGCGTCAGCTAGTAATATATGTAGGTACCTACACAAAGTGATATGTTACGGATGTGTTTCGAGGCCAAGCCATCTCATCATTCAATATCGCAGAACGTGTCAGTAACTGGTTACATCTGACTGTGTTCAATAAACTAGTGCAGTTGAGATTTTCAACGCTCTGAATAGCATTGCCTACGGCATAGCTAGATCTTTTATAAGTATAGGTTTTAAAATTGGGTCTCAGTTAAATTATATAGGCTTTGGTGACTATAATGAACCGTTTTGGTTATTACTAACCGATGCCGACATAGCAGTTTGGGCGAGCGCAGATCATCTCTTTAATATCCCTTGTTTTGGTTTCGGAAAATACTTGGTACCCTCATCAGTTTTATTTTAAGTTTTCGACTTAATTATCATCACTAACACATAATATTTCATACCTGACATTTCAAAGTGCTTATAAGCTAAGCCTAATTGAAATTAATGAACTTAATGAGTATGATACGTTAGGTTAAGACGTTGACTTTAGTAGATTATGACGTATAATGGCTAAACAACGGAGGAGGTCGAAAAATCTCTTTGAGATTGTCTCATGCTAATTTAACCGGTTGTATTGTGGACTATGGTGTAAGAACTACGAGCTGAGATTCATCAGCAGGCAAATATGATATACTATATACCTACCTACTAATGTAATAAATAGGTAAAGTTCGTGAGGTTGTAGGGGGTAGGCATCTCTGGATCCATATAATTTATTTTGAAAATTCTTTCACCAAAAGAACCCACGATATTTGTGAGCGTCGTATGAGGCTTTTATCCCCATAATACCACATTAAACTCAACCATTTAGGACTGGTAATTAGTAAGCCTTTAATGTTCATAAATAAACAACTTTATTTTTCTTTAATATTATGATGTATTTTAATTCCTTTTTGTTATAATTGCTAACTGTTTCAGTTGTTTTCAGTAAGGTAGTATGACAAACTTTTAACTGTTATAAAAGACGAAGGTCATTCTATCATTTGCTCTTACACTACGTAGTGTAAGAACAAGTGATAGACTGACCGTCAGATATTCGTCTTTTATAACAGCTAAAAGGTTGTCTTTCTGTAACTTAACACAAAGAGAGTTTCACTAGTATAAATGCCAATTTTCAATTTTAAACTCTATATCTACTCGTAAGGCGTGCACACTATGGAAGCAAAATGCTCTGACTTTCCTAACTCATTAATTTGTATTGGACTTTTTAAATTTCCATTTCAGCAATCTGTACGTACTCGCTTGCTTGCCCTAGTTAGAATCCTTGTGTACGTCGCTGATGGAACGTGATCTATCGAGACACTCTCCTTGTGTAATTTAGTTAAATCCTTACTAAAAATATAATATATCAGAAACTGAGTTTAAGTCACGTTTTATCTTCATAGCAATAGCTTGGTAGGTATATGTGACGTGTCTATCAAATTTATTAAAAACAACCAATTGTGTTTGGAGAGTTGAATGGATGAATGAATGATATTTTATTCATAAAAATGTAGGTTTAACATGATGGTACATTTATAGAATTGAGCCTTTATACATTTTACCATAACTGGTGTATGAATTATCTTAAATAATTAAATACATTTGAACGAAAAAATAAAACTAAATTAATACAAAGTCACAATTACAAAATAATAAGTTACAAAATGTCCAAGTCCATAAAATAATCTTGAATGTCATAATAGCTTTTTTTTAATAATAAATTATAAATTTTACATTTAAATACTGACCAGGGCTTCTCTTTTAGACTGTTAGGAAGTTTATTATATATTTTTATTGCCATACAAAAAGAACTCTTGGCATATATTGTCAAGTTACTTGGCACATAATGATAGTATTGCACTCGCATACTTTATGTAGGAAAACCTTTTTAGGCAAACTATAAAATTTTCCATCAGACGGAAAAATTTTACAAAAAAAAAAAAATTACGAGTAGCATTTATCTCTTAAAAGTTAGATTAGTTAGTAAACCCAAATCTTTAATGCACTGTTTACTCGACGGAGATACGGATTTAGCTAGTAACAGGAGTAGTGTTTTGATATTACCGTTTAACGAATTTTAAATATATAAGAATCATCATCATTCATTATTATCAACTTCGGCTCACTGCTGAGCTCGAATCTCCTCTTACAATCAGAGGGGTTAGGCCAATAGTCCACCGCGCTGGCCCAATGCAGATTGGCAGACTTCACACACGCAGAGAATTAAGAAAATTCTCTGGTATGCACGTTTCCTCACGATGTTATTCCTTCACCGTTTGAGACACATGATATTTAATTTCTTTAAATGCACACAACTGGAAAGTTGGAGGTGCACGCCCGGGTTCGAACCCATAGCCTCCGGAATCGGAGACAGAGGTCATACCCACTAGGCTATAACGGCTTATATAAGAATATTATAACCTAATTAAGAATTATATTATAACTTAATTAAGAAATTATACGTAACTGAGAAATAAAATTATTATTTCTAGGTTTCTAATCATTTACTATTATTATCAGCATAGTTTTTTTTACTGAAATATATTTATGGAATATATAGAGGTCAAAGTTATACCTATCAAATAGATATACCTATATCAGCATAATTATAATATGTAGGTACTTTGATACTACTTAAAACTGTATAAAACGACACCGGCTTAGAACCGACTTTAAATTGATCAGCAGGTAATCAACAGCAAAACAGCAGAAAAATATTATGATGATATTTTCGCTTCTTAGTTTAGTCGGTACGTTTTACGTTTTTGAAGGCGGTTCTAATATTTTTATTATTTTTTTTTATAACATACCTAATGTGTACTTCGAGTATGTTTCATATATATGCCTAGTTATCTAAAACGTTAATAAATTTGGACCTGCAATAGAACAACAGCAGAAAATCCGCTCCCACTGTTGAATACATGCCAGTTGAATTGATAAAATACCATCCACGTTTTTGGCAGCGGCGTAACGTAGCGAGCACCAAGTGGAACAGACTAATTAGATAAAGACCTGCCTCGCAAAACATTATTTTTCTGTCAAAGGATATGATCAACGATCTTATGCGATTATAAACACTGTCTCTATATCGATGTTTCATAGTTTACAATCGTGTCCGTCGGCTAAAAACCTACGTAAAAATACCTTTTTGTGTAGTTAAATGGTGTAAAAAACGAACCAAAACTGTTTTTTTAGTATAAGATATGTATGAAATCTTAGCTCGTTTTCCTTAGAATATGGCAGAAAATTTTGTTCGTGAATTTGGGTGTGATACTAGTCCTTATGTATTTAGTCTGAGAGTGGAACGCTTCGCATCGGAGCGAGATTAAGGAATATACCAAATTACGAATGTTTAAATGAACGAGACTGGTATGTTGTGTGTGGGTGGATACGTCTACGGATTACATGTGTTTTTAATTACATGTAGGCAACGATACTTTATACTATTGGATATGGCACTAGTGCGTCGAAATTGAGGCGAACTAAGACGCCCAAATTGTCTTAATTCCATTTAGTTGCATAGTAAACAATAAAAGTTATTTAAAGATATATTACCCAAATAATTCCCCCCCCCCCAACTTTTAAACAAGCCTAAGAACACTCGCACGTATGTCGCCATTCAGGAGCAATGGTCACAGAAGTACACGTCAAACGTGCGACGGGGGTTAAAAAGTACTCATAGGAACTTTTAATTTCAGGTGAGTGTTGTGTTGTGTTTTGATAATAAATAAATTTTCCATCATCATCATCATTATCATCATATTCGACTGACTGCTGAGCTCGAGTTTCCGCTCAGAATGAGAGGGGTAAGGCCAATAGTCCACCACGCTGGCTCAATGCTGATTGGAAGACTTCACACACTCAGAGAATTAAAAGAATTCTCTGGTATGCAAGTTTCCTCACGATGTTTTTCTTCACCGTTTGAGAGACGTGACATTTAAATTTCTATATCTAAATATAAATATTTATAAGGAAAGTAAATTCCATTTACCGCATAATAGCATAATGGCGATAGTAGTTCTACTTAAAACTGCAGTTACGACCTTGTGGTTATTAATAACTGTTCCACTGCGCTTGCCGTACCAAATATTTACATGCACTTCGTTATCTCATTTCCCTTGGATATTATATTTGGATTTGCATTTGTAATGGCTTTATGTATAATTTATAGCGTTGATGATTGTCTGCCAATTCATTAGGGCCGTATTGTAAGGTGATTTGGCGTTACGGTATAATAACAAATCGTCACTGCTTATCTTTATAATAATTAAGTTCAATAAATCAATTGATCAGGCAACAAACTGGTGGTTCATCTGATGCTAAGTGCAATACGATCACGTTTGTCAGAGTAACAGGACCGGAATAAGGACCGTGATAGCCTAGTGGATATGACCTCTGCCTCCGATTCCGGAAGGCGTAGATTCGAAACAGGTCCAGGGAATGCACAAATGTGAAGGAGAAAACATCTTAAGGAAACCTGCATACCTGAGAATTTTCTCAATTCTCTACGTGTGTAAAGTCTGCCAATTCGCATTGGACCTGCTTGGTGGACTATTGGCCTTACCCCTTTAATTCTGAGAGAAGACTCGAGCTCAGCAGTGAGCCCAATATGGGTTGATAATGATGATGATGATGGAAAATTTATTTATTATCAAAACACAACACAACACCCACCTGCATTTAAGAGCTTCTATGAGTACTTAGGTTCTTTTTAAACTTTTCTTTTTTTTAGAGGGGTGTTATAAGAAAGAAAGAAAGAAAGCTTCAGGCTTTCGGGCCCCATCAGGTGATGCTTCTGCACTCGCGCAAACTCCAGGGGACGCCGCTGAGGTCCGCTGAGCCCACGGGACTTACATAATCAGGAACATAAAGGAATTAAGCTAGTGATAAATATGGTAGGCAACTACACAGTTATTTACAGAACTTACTGTGGTAAGTACCTAATATTCCAATTGGCTTTTCCAAAGGCTTGCAATATAACACGTAACAAAGAGTACGTTGCGTATCTGAGGCAATAATGAAGAGTCATGATTGCCCCTCAGTTCCTTTGACAACGATGAGTAGATGAAATTTTAAAAGGAACGGTTGAAGATATAAGATAAGTATATTTTTATAGTGTGACCTTTTCGTTTCGTTATTCATTATAACAGCTAAGAGAGACGAATATCTTAGCATTCCATGGATTCACCGTGCGGGTGCCGGGTCCATCGCGTGGTAGAGAGAAAATCTTTAAGCAGAGCCCTGAAATTGTGACTACAGGATGTAGGGTTAAGGACGATCGATCAACACTCCCCGTTCTCTGCTCGTGCTGTTGTCACTGCCTAGCCAAATTTGGCAAGATCCTATTAGAGCAGCTTTGGATACTCGTTCTAATATAGAACTAGCTGCACTTCTAGAGAGGCCAAGGTCTTTAAGCACTTACTTGGCTTTGTCCTCAGTCCCTCAGTCCAAAAAATCATATAACAAAAACCAAAAAAAATCGAAATTTATAGAATCAGGAAGTTCAGAGTTCATATTTCACGCAATTCATATTTCTCTAAAGTTCTAAACGGACCAAATGTATTTACGGATCTTCGGTTTTTATTGGCATTGGCTTTGAAACCACTCCATTCTGTATTATGTCGGGAGTTGGCTCGTTTTCTCTCAACGTATTAATTACTAGGGCAAAGCTTTCAGAGCGGTGAAATGAATAGAAACGTAATAACACAGAAACGGTGATGAATTTTAATTAAATAACAATTTCGGGGGAAGAACTCATTTGCGTCTGGCTACAGAATTTAACGTTCTAATAAAATAAACCTATTTATCTTACTCGTACTATATACTATTTTAGGTTTTAGGGTGTATTCACATCTGTCGTAAGACGTAGACCGTGAGCTCGTGTAAGTTCACTATTTACAAAAATCAAGGCATGTTTTTTACGAATCTGGTTTATAAAACAGTTCAGTTATTTTATACGGATTATGTACTTTCATACAGCAAAACTCTGATATAATATCATGCAATAATAAAAACTATAATAACTTACAGAAACGATTTTTAATGTTTTACAAATTCGACAATTAAAGATTCAAATTCGTCTCATTTTTCTCCGTCTAAAATGATTCCGTCTATAGCTAGAGAGAGAGAGATTGAGATCTCAAAGATTACACTGTAAAACTAACGTTAAAAATATCGTTACAAAATATCGCTACTATTCTATTAACAAATATAAAAAAGCTTCACTTAGCTATATGGTGATATTATTAAATGGTGATTCATACTATCAACTTAGTATAAATAGCAATATAACATTTATCTATACGAATACGTACTTTGTGTACCTAATACGTAAATTATTTTAATCAGGCACCTCGAAATTTTCACTTATTGCACTTGTACATTTTAAATTTTTCACTCATCGTAAATAAATGCAATCAATAAAATAAACATCACTTTTAGTCACTTTACAATACGACGTCGTGTTTCGCTTCATAAACACTACATAAGCATGTGTGATGTGTAAGGCTGTTTAGGTGACAGGTAAATTAATTCACATTTACACAGTATGGCCGAAATAAAGCTTGCACACAGTCAGCGCCCAACGGCAAGTGTGGACGCACCCTTAGGACGCCAGTTTAATAAGCTCTGAAAATATTTGATGAACTCAAATTTGGCAAATTAATTTTCTATTGTTTTAATATTGTTAAATTGTAATGGGCCTGTGTAGGGATATAACCCAATTTTATTATACCCTAGCGATTGTCCATGACTTCGTTCGTTCCCCTAGAGCTACTCTACGTGACTATTCGCTAACTTAATTGCTTTAATTGGTGCTTGTATTCATGGTTTTCAATCGAAGATATGTTTTAGGTTTTGGAACAAAAATAGTTTAAGATCCAAGTGACAACCTGTCACCCAGATTTTTGGATGTACCTAAAGTATTATTGAAATATGAAAAAAAAAAACTGAAATTTTGTAGTTAACCTATTTGCAATATATATTTAATTTGATAGAAATTCACAATTTAGACATATTTAATTTGATATAAATAATATTTTCATCCAATTAACAATTCGTCGTCTTATATTTGGATCCTCGAGTACTAATAAAGTTGCAATGACTATTATTACGCAAGAATGTCAAAGACTCTGTGGACTTTTTATCTTTTTATAGACACTAAGTTAAAAAATAATTAAATTAGGCTAAAATTCATCAATAAAAGTTTAGTTTACAAAAAGTAGGTAGTTTGCTGAAGACAAAATTCTTCGAACAGTGCGTGTTGCCAGTGATGACCTATGGATCCGAGACTTGGTCGCTAAGCATGGGCTTCATAAGAACGCTCAGGGTCACACAGCGAGCGATGAAACGAGCTATGTTAGGAGTATCTCTGCGTGATCGAATCAGAAGTGAGGAGATCCGCAGAAGAACCAAAGTCACCGACAAAGCTCAACGAGTTGCGAAGCTGAAGTGGCAATGGACGGGGTACATACTTCGAAGAGCCGATGTACGTTGGGGTCTAAAAGTGCTGGAATAGCGCGCAGTGTTGGTCGACCCCCAACCAGGTGGACTGACGCCATCAAGCGAGTCGCAGGGATTCACTGGATGCAGGTGGCTCAGTATCGTGTTGTTTGGAAGTCCCTACAAAAGGCTTATGTCCTGCAGTGGACGTCCATCGGCTGATATGATGATGATGAGGTAGTTTGCAAAATACTGACTGATTGAACTTAAATTGTGCATTACCGATAGACGGGCAGTCTTCAAGAAACACACGCAGTGTGTAGATGCATCGTGGAATAATTCTACGTTGTGTAGATGCATCGTACAATTTGAATTCAACGCTCGTTGTTTTGAACTACAATCGATACAGTAGGTACGGTCTGTCTGTCTCCACGATGCGATCATTTGTCGATACAGCCGTACTTTCATTCAGCAAATAGTTGTATCGCGTGTTTATCGGGGATCTCGAATAACGCAATTGTTACTCCGACATCAGTATTTTGGTCACGTTAGTAAATTGTATCGTTATTTATTTGTTTTTAGGTATGTACAATGGGTATGTATATATTGTTCGTACTTATTGTATGAATAAATAACAAGGATACAATTGTTTAGTAGGTTAGTTGATGTATTTATTAATGAAATTCATTCAGGCAATCGGATCGGTTTTCATCTGGACATAAGTAGAAATAATGTGTAATAATACCTCACATTGATGATGGTTATTAATCTAAAAGAGGAACAGAACTATATAAAAAACTTACAATAAATTTTCTTCCTTCACACTTTTAATTTTTTATATTTTACAATAGACACTTAAAAATCAAACGAACTTACCAAAGTGAAGTTTGATGATAATTATGTGAGCAGCTTCATAATACTACTAATATTATAAACGTGAAAGTTTGTATGGATGTTTGGATGTTTGTTACTCTTTAACGCCGCTACTACTAAAGCGATTTGGCTGAAATTTGGAATGGAAATAGGTTTTACTCTAAATTAACTTAAGGCTTTTTATCCCAAAAAAATCCATAGTTTCCCGAGATTTGCGAAAACTGATGATTTTGGTGATATGAATGTTTGTTACTCTTTCACGCCTCGACTACTGAACCGAATTAGCTGAAACTTGGTATTAAGATATACTATAGCATGGATTAACACATAGGCTACTTTTTATTCCGGAAAAAACCATGGTTTCCGAGGGATTTGCGAAAAATTCCACGCGGACGAAGACCGCGGGCGTCCGCTAGTAGTAATTATAATCATAAAGTGTTAATACTCGTTGAGTATAAAAAAACGTCATAGAAAAAATTGAGCAGAATTCTTTAAAAACGTTGTGACCTTAGAAAAGTGCTTTTTAGGAGTACAACAAAAATCAACATCGACGGAAGTCGCTTTGTATTCGTATTTTAGTTCCTACGAACTCCCTGATTGTATAAATTGAGGAAATATCAATGAAGCCGCATAAAGGACGTCAGGAATACATTAAAAGGACTTTTCGTTCCTAAGGAAAAAAGGTATATTTTCTCTTGATGAACTGAAAAGGAAAGTGGAAGGAAAAAGCCTCGGATAATGCGATTGCGTGAGGTGAGGGAATCGGAAGGTAAGGACCAAAAGGAAAGGCCAATGATTAATGGTACTCAATTATTAACTGTGGAGTAAGTTTTTACGATCAATTATATAGTCTAACTATACATAATATATAAAGAGCCGTGATAGCCCAGTGGATATGACCTCTGCCTCCGATTCCGGAGGGTGTGGGTTCGAATCCGGTCTGCGGCATGCACCTCCAACTTTTCAGTTGTGTGCATTTTAAGAAATTAAATATCATGTGTCTCAAACGGTGAAGGAAAACATCGTGAGGAAACCTGCATACCAGAGAATTTCTCAATTCTCTGCGTGTGTGAAGTCTGCCAATCCGCATTGGGCCAGCGTGGTGGACTATTGGCCTAACCCCTCTCATTCTGAGAGGAGACTTGAGCTCAGCAGTGAGCCGTATAAGGGTTGATAACGATACATAATATACGATGGTCGATTATGTATAGATAGACTAGGTCGCAGTGGGTAGGGCTGCCTTCTGCATCCACGGCTGTGGGTTAGATTCCCACAATGGAAGATATTTGTGTGATAAGGAGTCATGTATACCAGTGTCTGGGTTGTTATATATGTGTATTATAGGTATATGTATTATATAATAAGGTATAGTAATCAGCTATCTCAGTATATATAACTAATAATGGTCACAGCGAGCATCGAACATTTGACATTTAAAGTGTTTATTCAGATACCATGGGTACGTTGAAAGTTGCCTTATGACGTTCATAATACGTGCTATGAACGTCCTAAGACGGCCGCGTGGCGCAGTGGGTAGTGACCCTGCTTTCTGCATCCACGGCCGCGGGTTCGATTCCCACAACTGGAAAATATTTGTGTGATGAGCGTGGGTGTTTTCCAGTGTCTGTGTGTATTTATACATTATATAAGTATTTATATGTAGTGTATAATTGTATATTAATATTATAATATCAACTATCTTAGCGCCCATAACACAAGCTACTCTGTATGCTTACTTGGGGCTAGATAGTGATGTGTATTGTTTAATTATATTTATTTATTATTTATTTATTTATTTACTATCGTGAGCCGCAGCAAACAAAAGTGAGTCGAACTGTCACCGTAACCATGCTATCTGAAAAACACTATAGGAATTTAGTACTGTTCCTTAACCTTGGAGCTATTACGACCTAATGCATGGATGATCGTGGTAGGTTTAAGCTCTATACCCCATCTTCTATAGGAAGGGAGATTTAACCCTGAAATGGGACATTAAAAAAGAATCATAATTTTTAAACCATATTCGGCTCACTGCTGAGCACGAATCTCCTCTCAAAATGAGAGGGGTTAGGCCAATAGTCCACCACACTGCGGATTAGCAGACGTCAAATACGTAGAGAATTAAAAAAAATCTCAGGTATGCAAGTTTCCTCACGATGTTTTTCCATCACCGTTTGAGACACATGATATTTAGTTTCTTAAAATGCACACAACTGAAAAGTTGAAGGTGCATGCCCCGGATCGGATTCGAACCTACGCCCTCCGTAATCGAAGGTAGAGGTCATGGATCATCATGGTAGGTATAAGCTCTATATCCCATCTTCTATATGGAGGGAGATTTAACCCTAAAATGAGACATTAAAAATAATCATAATTCGTAAACCATATTCGGCTCACTGCTAAGCACGAGTCTCCTCTCAGAATGAGAGGGGTTAGTCTACTGAGCTATATTGGCTCTTTTAATAAAATAGAATGATAATGATGAATAGACACTCTACTATTGTTCTTTAGAGTATGCGTATCAATCGATAGTACGTAGGTACTCACCTACGTATTTAAACAATTGATTTTCGGTAAGAACCTTGATGACCACCTTGGCACCGATACGTGTTCTAATCACTTGGAATACGCTCAATGAATAATCGTGAGAACGATTTTACTTATCACCATCACTTAACAATAACATACAAAATAAACAAAATGATGCTTCAAAATAGCCTTTTTATCTATACAAGGTAGGAAGTACTACGAGTATTATGTATAAATTTATAGTCAGCCATTGACGGTCAATTATTCTCACGTTTCTGCAGCGCAAACGGCAGCGAAGACGTTTCATAAATCGAGCCAACGATGCACGCAGTGACCAATACACAATCATTTATAGTCGTGGGTGTTGCAGAAACGTGAGAATAATTGATTGTCAATGGCGTGAAGTGAGTTTGCATGTTACCTATTTACAATAATCAGGTAATAATGTTTGAGCCGTGATAGACCAGTGGATATGACCTCTGCCTTCGATTCGATGAGGGCGGAGGGCGTAGGCTTGAATCCGGCCATGAGCATGCACCTACAAAATCTATGTGTTTGAAGTCGGCCAATCTACATTGGGCCAGCGTGGTAGACTATTTAGCCTATCCCCTCTCATTCTGAGAGGAGACTCGTGCTCAACACTGTGCCGAATATGGGTTGTTAATGATGAATAATGTTCATTTGAAGGTAAAGAACTCAAAATAAAAATTACAAAGAATAAAAAAATACAAAATAAGTCGTGTTAGTTACACTATTTATAACTCAAGAACGGCTGGACCGATTTGGCTGAAAATTTGTGGAGAGGTAGCTTAAAACCAGGAGACGGACATAGGATACTTTGGGTAAGGGTAGGGTAGGGTAGTGTAGGTTACGAGTATGGGTAGGAGGACAAAGTCAAGGGCGTCCGTTAATTTCTAATATTTAGTAGGAGAGATATAAAATGGTTTTGTAGGCGAAATTAACCTAACAACTATTTCACAACGAATTTACTAATTGCTATACACCGATTGCCATCTGACCTTTGCTGTATATTTGAGGTGAACTTGAGGGTTCAAACCACGTGACCCATTAGCGGTCGATGGTGGAATTCGCAATAGAAACCGGATGTTGTTGTATGGTATTAATCATTATTAACTTGAAAGGGATTTGGAAATAAGCGTAATATATGCTTAGCGTAAGGCATAGGATATTATGTCCTGTTCAGTTTAAGAAAAAGTAACTGCCACTTTTTAGGGTTCCGTAGTCCACAAGGAACCCTTATAGTTTCGCCATGTCTGTCTGTCTGTCCACCCGTCCGTCTATTTGGGTTTAGCGCAAAGACTATTACTACTAGAAAGCTGTAAATTAGTACATGTATGTAATCGTACATTGAAAATGTGAATAAAAAAATAAAATCTTAAATTTTTTTTTAGGATACCTCCCCTACATGTAAAGTGGGGATGATTTTTTTACTCGTTTATTTCATAGACAAAAGGGGTCTTTTACCAACATTTTTCTATTTAGGTATCCGTTTACTAAATATTAAGCTTTTAAGAGCAATTTTTTTTAAACATGATTATTATTCTTTTAGTAGTATTGGAACCAACACCTAAGCGAAAAACTTGTGCTAAAAGTGGATACGAAAGTATTTCGGACGGATATCGAACATTTTATTAGAGTACGAGTAAAATAGAGGGATTACAGTTTGTACGGATTTCTAAACTTACAATATTACATTTATTACGAAAATATGAAATACCAGTTGGAAGCATTCATGGACAACATAGTTAAATAATATTTAAAATCTGAAAAATATCGTGCCGTGAAACACTCACCCAAACATAATTAAACCGCTTAGCCACGGAAATTTAAGCTTAAAATAATTTGTTGCTTAACCAAAACCTCTTATATAATACACGCAAATTATGTTGCACCAAGTGGAGCGTACCAACTCTGGAATATTATGTTACAATATATGAGTGTATGGAAAAACCTACTGACCCAGATAAATCACGATATAGGCCACGACCGCTGAGCTGGGTGTATTTAACATGTACATGATGATTAATGACGTAGTTTAACATTATATTCGACCAGGATTTGACTCGAGATCTGTATCTTGATTAATATGCTTAATATTACGGAATTGATGTGTATCTAAACGCATTCAATATACTGCTTTAGCCATATTTTGTAGTGACTAGGTACACATAATTTCACTAGCTGACGCCGCGCAGTTTCACCCGTGTGGTTCCCGTTCCCGTAAAAATAAGGCGATAATATATAGCCTATAGCCTTCCTCGATAAATGGGCTATCTAACACTGAAAGAATTGTTCAAATCGGACCAGTAGTTCCTGAGATTAGCGCGTGCAAGCAAAACAAACTCTACAGCTTTATAATATTAGTATAGATTACATACATATCTTTGTAGGTTCGGAGACTTAACGAGATAGGTCTCGTTAGTTAAAATAATTGTCTATAGAGGTGAGGTAAAGGATAGAATAGGGATTATGAGTATTTATCCTAATAACTATGCAAGTTTTGACGGCCTCCGTGGCGCAGTGGTATGCGCGGTGGATTTACAAAACGGAGGTCCTGGGTTCGATCCCCGGCTGGGCAGATTGAGATTTTCTTAATTTGTCCAGGTCTGGCTGGTGGGAGGTTTCTGCCGTGGCTAGTTACCACCCTACCGGCAAAGACGTACCGCCAAGCGATTTAGCGTTCCGGTACGATGCCGTGTAGAAACCGAAAGGGGTGTGGATTTTCATCCTCCTCCTAACAAGTTAGCCCGCTTCCATCTTAGACGCATCATCACTTACCATCAGGTGAGATTGTAGTCAAGGGCTAACTTGTAAAGAATAAAAAAAAAAGTAATGCCCACGTGGAACGGTGGCAAGAATACTGGCTGCATTTCTGCGTTGGAAAGCCAGACTGATATTTTGTGCAAAAAATCAGCCAGTAATTTTGTAATCTGTCGGGGCAAATAGCCGCGGTGAAATAATTTAGAGCTAGAGGAAAAATATATATTTTAAAATCATTCAAATTCATAATTTTTCTTATAGCAAATATTTATATATTATACTATGTGTAACTTATATGTGTAATCAATATTACTTTTTATATATTATATATTAATTATTATTCAATAATGTACAAATTTAGTAATTATTCATTCATATTACATTTTTATATAAATATTCTTTTTCTTTTTTATTTATTATGTAGTTATAGTAAGTAAATATAATAATAATAATAATAGTATAGTAGGTAAATTTAAACTTAGGAATAAATTTGATTGTTGGTTTTAATACTGTAGGTACTTTAATGTTATATAATTTTTATTTTTGTTCTTTTTTATATTTTTTTAAACTAGTTATAAGTTTTAATTTGGTTTTGCTTTAAATATAGGTTTATGTTGCCTGTTTTCGTGGTGGCACTTAGAACTGGGTCCTAGCTGAAAATCAGCGCTGTATGTTCTTTGTTTATGGGGAGCATACAGCAATATGCTGAGCTAGGACCTTTTTCTAGGTTATGCCACATATCGCAGGGTTATTCTTAAATAATTGTGATGTGTGGCATAATGTAGTAATAAATATATTTTCTTTCTTCTTTCTTTCTAATCATATTGTCTGTACTTATAACTGGGTGTTACTGGGAGATTTAACATCAAGATTGAGTTAATTTAGGAATCCTATACAATTTTCCAGGACTGTTTTTCCAGTAGGCTTCTCTTATCTAGCTCACTCTACCGACAAGCGACTTAGCGTTGCCTCGTAGCAACCTCTAATGAGTGTATGGTTTGAATTAACCGTTCCATTTGCATGATCTATATATACCATTATTATAAAGCTGAAGAGTTTGTTTGTTTGATTGAACGCACTAGTCTCAGGAACTACTTGGTCCGATTTGAAAAATTCTTTCAGCGAGTGATTCTATTAGATAGCTAATTTATCGAGGAAGGCCATAGGCTATATATTATCTCCGTATTCCTATTTGAACGGGAACCACGCGGGTAAAAGCGCGCGGTGTCAGCTAGTCTATTATAATCATCATATAGGTAGTAGTAGGTAAGATCGCAGTCTAGTTTTTTTTTAAATTTATTTTATTGATAAGATATAACAATTATTTAAGTTATCGATACTCTCGCCAAACTGTACAGGCAGTTTGTTGGCGAGTTGACGCTCATTATTCTAGTTATTATTTAAAAGTAATTGCTAAATCTAATTTTAATAAGATAATTAAAACTAAGGTAACTTACTGTTTAATAATAATAAACAAAAACTGTATACTAAGTCGTAGGTAGAGAAGTTCAAAGCGATTACGTCTAACGATAGGTTTATGCGATAAGAATCCAATAAATACTTTACTGCGCTGTAAAAATAAAAACTTGTATTAAAACAGTTTGGCTAGGTTTGTTATAGTGTGAATTCTATATTATTGCATACACGAGGAGTATAAATAGGCCAGCCACTCACTTTTCTATACTAATACTAGCGGACCCGCGCAAGATTCGCTTTGACTTATTAATTTATTTATTAGCACTTCTTCCCTATCCCTATATTACACTACCCTACTCCTACCCCTACCCCTACCCTACCCCTACCCTACCTCTACTCTACCCTACCCTACCCTACAACTACCCTACCGCTACCCTACCCCTACCCTATCCATATACCATAAACCTACCCTACCACTACCCTACCCTACCCCTACCCTACCGCTACCATACCCCTACCCTATCCCTATACCATATCCCTACCCTACCACTACCCTACCCTAGGATTTTGGGGTTTGAAAAATAGATGTTGGCCGATTCTCAGACCTACTGCATATTGCACAACAAAATTCATCAAAATCGGTTAAGCCGTTTCGGAGGAGTATGGCAACGAAAACTGTGACACGAGAATTTTATATATTAAGAAGATTATAAAGCTGAAGAATTGGTTTCTTTGTTTGTTTGCTTGAACGCGCTAATCTCAGGAACTACTGGTCCTGGTGGAAAACTATGGGTACAAGTAATTTATAGAAAAATTTAATAAAGGAAACTCTACATGCTGATAATATAAATGCCTTTGAAGCCTAACAAACCAATCAACAACTCAACGTTTAATTATATAAAACCTGCCGATTTAACTGAAGCGAAAAACTACGTAACCTATTTCTAAATTAATCAAACTTCGCTGTTGTTTTAATTTAAATAATAAAATCTTATCTGAAGTTTTAACGAAGTTTCTAACTTGAAACGTGGCTTGTTTTGTTTATAATTGCTTATTTTTCTTGTTACTTTGTATTTTTAACAATGCTCGTAATATAACGAGCGGTGAAGAATGTTTAATTATAATTTGTGTCTCGTAACTCCTTATATGGTTTTTGACCCGATCTTTCTTCAGTCTAACTCAGAAAGGGTAGGTATCTATCAGTGGCGAAGGATGGAATTTTAAAGAAGGTAAGCCGTCCCAAAGAAGAGGAAATTCATACCGCTTGATACAAACTCCGGTTTCTCTTAATGAATATGTATGTATGGGCTGTTAAATTAGGCTGATAATAATCACAAAAATTACATCTTCCTTTTAACCACATTGTGTTTGAATGTCTTGAGGCGCAAGACAAAATAATTTAGACGTATTATGCCACGTTTTAGAAGGAAATAAAGTGAATCTATTCAAATTTAAGTTTTAGAAAATATGTAGCGCAACGCACAACTTAAAAATAATAAAAGAAATCTTTGAACTTAAAATAATATCTTGTAACCGTTGCGTCTTGTAAGTGCTAGTATGAAGTGATTGTTACGTAAACGCACGATGGATAATACTCGCGAATGTAGAGCAAGGGTTAAATACAAGTATGTAGGTAACCCATTTCTGTGGGACATTACGGGACAATGGGTCTACATTGCACAGATAACAGTTAGTTGTTGCCAGAGAGAATCAAGATATTTTTGTTCAACTTAACCTAACAAGTTAGCCCGATTCCATCATCAGTTACCATCAGGTGAGATTGTAATCAATGGCTAACTTGTAAAGAATAAAAAAAAAAACCTTTATGTAATATTGAGTTTTTTTTTCTCCTGAAAAATTACGATCTCTCATCGTAATTGGTTATGGTTTGCAACTGAGATGTCCTAGGTTCGATTCCTAGTTCCGATCAATTTAGCAATTTCTGTTATAATATTTTTTAAGTTGGCTCAGATAAGTCTGGTGATAGGCATCAGATACTCTATCAGCAAAGACATAATAAGTGATTTAGCGTTCCAGTATGATACCCGGTAGAAACAAATGTTTGCAGTGGCTTGCAAAGTTTTAGACTAGGGTAGGCATTGTTCTAACTTATTGTTCAAAATGGAAAATATTTTCTTCATTTTAGGTTCATAATGGGTCCTCATTGTAGGCATTGCAAGTATGCATCTTTTAAAGTTCACATCACTGGTCAGAAGTACGGGTAAAATAAATTTTCACCTCTTCGAAGTTAGCCAGCTATTTAGACTACCTCGTCACGTATGAGTAACATATCAGGTAAGATCGCAGTTCATTGAATTAAAAAAACAGCTGTAAGTTTTTAAAGTTGGTGGCAATGCAAGTTAAACTTAAAGATAGTGTTCGTTGGATAGGTACTCAAAGATATTTATAAAGCCGTCTACCAATAGATTAACTCGTCGTTATCGTCATCAACCCATATTCGGTTCACTGCTGAGCTCGAGTCTCTTTTCAGAATGAGGGGTTAGTCCATTAGTCCACCGCATTGTCCCAATGCGGATTAGCAGACTTCACACACACAGAGAATTAAAAAAAATCTCAGGTATGCAGGATTCCTCTCGATGTTTTCCTTCACCATCCATTCATCCATTCCAGAACAGTATATAGCTTAACGTCTTTTCCAGAAGTTACTAACTAGCCAGCCAAAGAAATAACTTCGCGATAGTGAAGAAGACATTTTGATAAATAAAAGTAAAATTTGTCGGATTTACAAAGTTTTCCGCCATTACGTTGAGTTTTCTCAAGTAATTAAAGTTACACTGAAATTAGGGAATTTCGAGTCTAATAAAGAGAATTCACGATTGTAGGACTGTAAAGAATAGCATTAGCAACGTTTGGTAGATAATTAAATTTCGTGGATGTAAAAACTTTTCCGTGGTAACAGGAAACATTGAGATTGTTTATTTTGATAATATGTTGGTACTATTCGGTTGGTGGTAGTAGTACGTTGTGTAATAGTTAGCTTAAATGACCGCGTAGTATCAGGTACTTAGTTTATACCCTCATCACGAACTTTCATCACGAAATGTTATAACTTACCATCAGGCGGGTTTGTAGTCAAGGGCTAACTTGTCCAGAATAAAAAAAAACTTGGTTTTGCAATTTCAAGACCTAGCCAAAGACAATTATTAAAACATCGGGAGTCATCATTAACGGCCTAGAGCTAGGCCTTTTTCTTTATAGTAAAAGGGATATGGAGATCCACAACGTTACTCCAACGGATAGGGGGTATCAATCATGATTCTGGTCTTGATTCTATGTGAGCACATTTTCTGAGGCACGAAAGCAAGTACGTGTAAATTTAGTTTTCCTATATAATTACCAAGAAAATATCATCATTATCAACCCATGTTTGGCTCACAGGATGAGAGGGGTTAGGCCTTAGTCCACCGCGCTAGCCCAATGCGGATTGGCAGACTTCACACACATAGAGAAAATTCTCAGGTATGCAGGTTTCCTCATGATGTTTTTGCAATTAGTTCAATCCAAATAACTTTCCTATAAATCGATTGCTTCAAGTCTTCACGATATATTTTCTTAATTTAAAAGAAGGAAATTCGCAATTGTTGGAGTAAGTACTATGATAACACTATTATATGAACTTAGGGGATTTGAGAAGGGGTGAAATAATAAAGTAATGATAAAAGCCGTGATAGCCTAGTGGATATGACCTCTGTCTTCGACTCGGAGGTTGTAGGTTCGAATCCTGTCTGGGGCATACCCCACTTTTTAGTTATGTGCATTTTAAGAATTTAAATATCACTTGTCTCTAACGGTGAAGGAAAAACTTCGTGAGGAAACATGCATACATACCTGAGAACTTTCTTAATTCTATACGTGTGTGAAGTCTGCCAATTTGCATTGGGCCAATATGGTGGACTATTAAGCCTAACCCCTCTCGTTCTGAGAGGAGACTGTAGCTCAAGAGTGAGCCAAATATGGGTTGTTAATGATATGTAAGTTGCAAGTTGATAAAATAGATAAAGAAACTATGAAAAATTTAGTTTCCTTATGAAAATTGTGATATATTTGTTACCTAGCATTGCACTACCGTTACAATATAAATTATACTGCAGATGTGTATCTGAATGAACAGTATCTGAACGCCTGCCAGATTGCGTACAACGTAATGCAATTGTAATATTTAGATCGTCGCTGCCTGTAGGTCATGATCAAGATTCTATGTAATATATCAACAAATCACAAAACTAGTTAAGAAATTCCAACTAACATTTATATGTACGAGTGATAGACTGAGAAAACGACACGTTGCATCGTGGACAAGTAACCGCAACCTTGGCAACAGCGTTATCGCATTACATATTCTAAGTGCGCTCTGAAGATCGCGAAACCATGAAAGCGATTGGTTTTCCTCTCCGCACACCGTAGATAACGCATTGTCCAAGATTCGCACAATAGATGGAACAACAAAACGTAAACTCCAACGCAAACAGATGCGGCCTTGAACGCTAAGCAGATCGTTCGAAAATACGCGGCGCGTGGAAATAGAACCGATGAAAATACGAGCACGTGATACGTACCTCGTAGAGCCGTGTGTGGAAAATCGATGCTTGCCACTCGGCGACCGGCGGCCGACTGAGCCAGTGTGTCAGGAGATCACCAGAACGCGCCCCACCCGAGCCTTCAGTCACAGCTGGGAGATGTTAAAAAAAATCACGACACTATGAAAAAAATTTTTTTGACGTCCGACACAGGGTTGCGTTGAAGTGTTTTGTGAGATGTTTGATTGTTCGCGGACGCGAGTCGCGACCGACACGTGCGTGCTCTGCGAAGTGGGGCGGCGGACTGATCGGAGCGAGGCTCAGGCAGCCAGCGAGTCGCCCCCCTCTGTGCCCCCTCCCCCGCCGTCGTGACGTCGTGATGGTGGAAATTAGCAGCTTCCCGAGCGAGGGTCGTCGGATGTAGGTCACGGGGACTGGGCTGCACTTGCCCACTCTACCGTGCGGGTACACTTGACAAGTTTAAGGACGTTACCGTAAGATTGGGCGCGTGCAGTCCTAGGAGCTACGGGCTCGTAGCTAAGGGTTACGCACGCAAATGCTGCTAATACTGCTACCACTGCGAGGTTACTACACTATTGATGAGTGAGTGATGATGAGTGATGTCCTTAACGATAAAGGTGCTTAGGAAGTAAAACTATAAGAAATTGTAATTGTTATCAATTGTAAATTATAGTACTGTATGACTTTTTCATTTCAAAAGAGCAACTGTTGAGTTTCTTGCCGGTATCTTCTCAGCAGAACCTGCCTTCCGAACCGGTGGTAGAATCTTTACAAATAGTCAACTGACGTGTCAAAAGTAAAAAGCTTGTAAATTGAGCCTACTTGAAATAAATGAATTTTGATTTTTTTGATTTTGCGTTAAGATTGTGAGCGTAGTGAAACCTTGGCTGAGTTTGTTGTGGGCTCTTCTCGGACCAAGGCGCGTCTGGAACCCTCGTAACTTCAGTTTTAAGTTTTCGACTATAATTACCACCATTAAATTAAATTAAATTATGACATAATCTTGACCTTTCAAGAGTGCTTGTAAACTAAGCCTAATTGAAATAAATGAATTTTGACTTTTGACTTTATACATTCGATAAATGCGTTAATAATGCTTTACTTCATACCTTGCAATGATAAAAACTTAGATACTCGTATACTGTACTAGCGGACGCCCGCTACTCTGTTCGCGTTAAATTCCGTTTTTTTTTCAAGGTATAAAAAGTAGCCTATATTCTGCTCCAAGGTACAATTTCTGTATATATCAAATCCAAATCGGTTCAGTGATTACCTAAGCCGTGAAAAGGTAACAGACAGACAGACTTACTTTCGCATTTATAAATTAGTATGCTTGCGCCCTGCGGTGTCACTTGCGAAAAATAATTATAAAAATGGAATTGCTGTTCGTAAACTGCTTGAGGGTTTTGTTTGCACTGATACAGGATTATAAAAACATATAACAAGAATTATGAAAAACTAAAAAAATAGAAAACAATCGATATTGCTAATTTGGATGAAGATGGGGAGATCATCTTGTTAGATGTAACAAAATTTTTGACGGCCGCCGTGGCGCAGTGGTATGCGCGGTGGATTTACAAGACGGACGCATTGGGTTCGATCTTCGGCTGGGCCGATTGACGTCTTCTTAATTCGTCCAGGTCTGGCTGGTGGTACCGCCAAGTGATTTAGCGTTCCGGTACGATATTGTGTAGAAACCGAGAGGGGTGTAGATTTTATCCTCCTCCTAACAAGTTAGCTCGCTTCCATATTAGAGTGCATTATCACTTATCATCAGGTGAGATTCACCATCAGGTAGTTAAGGGCTAACTTGTAAAGAATAAAAAAAATACCGTGTCAGCTAAAATACTGCTCGAGAGTTAAGTTTTCTCGAATTAAAATAATAACAATAAAATTGATATTGAAGGAAAATCGTAAACAACTCATCCGATGCGGAATAAAATTCTGCGAAAGACAAAATTGCAGACCAAAAAACATAAAAGCTTAAAATCTGAATTTTTAAAATATATGTATTAAATTTGTAAGTACGCTAAATGTTAAATTAATTAAACACAAAACAAAGGTTGCTAAAGCCGAAAAAATGCTTGAAGATAAAAGTTTTTAGTGTAGACTGTAAGCGATTTAATCAGCTTACTCGTATTAGCGCAACATTTAAATGTTTTTGTTAGGTTTATTTAGAGAAAGCTATCGTTCAATCTAGTTTCTGAAATAAAGCAACAGAATTTGGGTACTCTTATACGATCGTAATGTATGCCTTAAAAGCTTTTATGCCTTTAGGCGTGCCATTTATTTAAATTAAAATATGCGCATTTGGATATCTTTTCAAATTTGGCTCATATTTCATGCTCGTAAAATAGATGTCATGTCGAATTTATTCCCGAAATATAATATTTATAAATGCCTAACATACGACATTAATAATAATGGACTAATGTTGTCTGCGACTTCGTTCATATAGATAACAAAGAGTACGCAATGGTTATCTTAAATCAATTGTTTTTAAAATGTATGCTTGTTTGTAAAGTTGAAAAAATATAACATCTCTATGTGATTGGCATACTGGCGACCTGTACGTTACGCACCATCATTTCTAAGCGTTTCGCTCCATCAATTCTAAATGAACCAAACGTTTCACTCCATCATTTCTAAATGAATCAAACGTCTGGCTCTATCACTTCTAAATGTATCAAAAGTTTCGCTAGATCATTTCTATATGTACCTACCTACGTTTTTCTCCAACATTTCTAAATGAACCAAACGTTGAGTTCCATCATTTCTAAATGTACCAAATGTTTCGCTCCATCATTACTAATCTGATCAATTATAGCGTTGAATGCCCAGCGTCTGTATTTCCTGCTATCTATAATTTTAATACCTAAGACAAAAACGAATAATCATTTTCTGAAATGAACGTTTCATTTTAGACCTTATTTTTTTCATCTGTGTTGGTCGACCTCCCATCAGGTAGACTGAAGACATCAAGGAATTCACTGAATGCTGGCGGCTCAAACTCGTGATGTTTGAAAGTCCCTACAAAAGGCATGTCCTGCAGTGCACATCCATCGGCTGATATGATGAGGATTATGATGATGACTATCATGCTTGATGGAAAAAAATAAGGTCAAGCCTATTTGTTCTAAAAAATAGTGGAAGTAACTGTCCACTAAATTTATTTCGTCGTATCTCGACCATTTCCTACTTCAATTATATTTAAAGGCTCACAGAAGAGCTGTAAATGGCCGAGCAAAATTTAAAATTCTCTTATCTTTTCGCCCGCAATTACTGTTAAGCGATTTTTCGTGGCTTTTAGCGTAACAGCTTAGCCCTTCAGCTTATCGCGAATTAAAATCGCCCCTTACCAAAGAACGTACAAAATAATAATATACATCTACACAGAATGTATTTTAGGGTTCCGTAGTCAACAATGAATGCTAATTCAAAGTGATTTTTTTCATTACAAAATAATTTATTTTTAATAAATATATTTTTTAATCTATACTAATATTCTTAACAGGTAAAGTTTGTGGTGTTGTAGATGTAATCTTTGGATCTACTGATCTTCTTTCTTTCCACTGGAATGTCACGTTATTTGTGAGTGTCAAATGTTATATTTTGTCACTTACGGGAACGAGAACTACGAGGGTGAAACCGCGAGGCGTCGGCGGGATAAGTATAAAGTAAAGGTTAACTTAGAATTAAACCTACGAGAGTTCAAAAGTGTATCTTATCTCGTATTGCCCGATATATTTGAACCTAGGACCTCATGATCCTAAACCACATAGGCCAACAACTGTACAAAACAGTTACAGTAGGTATAATATACCATTATCATGTGGGATCTCACCAATGACATTGTGACAATGCCACTGCACGTATTGCTTTGAAATAATAACAGAAAATTATGCTAAACAATGATGGTCGGACGACCTCGCCGGCGTCATGTCCAATAACAAGCGGTTCCGGTAATTAGCATATGTATATGAGTACTGCGTCTCTCACGAAACTAAAGCCGTAGCAATATTCAGACATAAATCCTGGCTATTACTAATGTCACGAGTATACTCGATGGATATGAGTATTGAGTCTCTAACGAAGAGCCGTTGCAATATTCAGACATAAATCCATATTTAAATCTTACTGGCTATTACTAATGTCACGAGAATACTCAATGGATATGTGTACTGAGCCTCTCACGAAAAACTGTCACAATATTCAGACATAAATCCATATTTAAATCTTACTGGCTATTACTAATGTCACGAGTATACTCGATGGATATATCTACTGAGCCTCTCACGAAAAACGATCGCAATATTGAGACATAAATATATATCTAAATCTTACTAGCTATTACTAATGTTACGAGTATACTCTATGGATATGAGTATTGAGTCTCTCACGAAGAGCCGTTGCAATATTCAAGCATAAATCCATATTTAAATCTTACTGGCTATTACTGATGTTAGGAGTATACTCGATAAATATGTGTACTCGAGTCTCTCATAAATTTGAACTTGTTTTATATTGTGTGTATGCATTTATTCTTATTCTATAATACTAGCCGACGCCCCGCGGTTTTGCCCACGTAGTTCACGTTCCTGTGAAAAAACGGGCATAAAAAATGACCTTTCTCACTCACAAATAACGTGGCTTTCTAGTGGTTAAAGAATTTCTAAAATCGCTTCAGTAGATCCAGAAATGACCCCTACAATAAACTTTACATCTTTATAATATTAGTATAGATAAGTTTAGAAAATCACTCACTTGAATTTCGCAGGTAAGCTTGGGCACCAACGTTAATCTAAACCCATCCATCCATTCATCCGTAAATCCATCTAAATTATAATTGTACTGACCTTTTAGATAGTGAAACCTTTTTTGCAACAAGCCCACAATAGGTTCACCTTGATTTAATTTAATTAATTTACTACATCGAGTAGCATACACGTCACAACCAATACCATATGAAATTAGTTCCAAAACTAATCTTGTACCAGACCTTTTCACTTGCAAAATTTGTCATTTGCTATCAAAACTTTCTGATCTTAAGTATTAGTGTGCTCCGCGGAGTTAGTGTATTACTGACATCTCAAGATTTGTCCTGTCAACTCAATTTACAAGTTTTCTACAGCAAAGTGTCTATTCTATAATACATACTTCGATTACAACGTTGATGAAACATTGTTTAAAAGTAGCGGACCCGAAAGGTGTTTTGTTCGAACATTGGTTAAATAACAAATATCTAATCATTTTTTTTTATAAAAAGGAAAAAAAGTTGTGCATTAAAAGAAAAAAAAATTAAATTAAACAAAACAACCTTGAAACCTCGCATCGCATCTTCCAGCCAACACATCAAATGTGTGATGTTTATTTATTTAGAAAGGAAAACTTACAGCTAAATACAAAGATAATAAAAGTAACAACATAGAAATCAGATTATAGCCAATTACAAACTTGTAATTGGCTATAATATATAATTACAAACTTATAATCTGTTGTGATGCACTTAAACGCATTGATATTTTATTTTTATTTATTTTATTTTATTTTATTGTAGGACAAGAAAAAATAAGATAGTCATACTGCCAATTTTTATAATTAACCATTTTGTATTATTTACAAATCCAGGGTACAACTGTCTGAATTGTAGTTTTTTTTAATAAATACTTACAGCCTTATTCACAGAAACAAGCCTCATGTACAGAAATTAGAAATAAAACAATTTATACATAATATTGATATCAAAAGTTATGTCATTTTAACAATAAAATATTGTTGGATTTTTACGCATAAAACACTTCTAGGTGTCTAATATTCATCGGCGAATTCAACGATAAACTGCGTTGTAAAGAATAGCATTGCAGGTTCAATCTTCGCTTTAGTAGTTTTCTACTTTAAACTTCAGAAACATATTAGTTTTGTTATATTTATTTTTACTCCAAAAGTATAAAATACATTAAAGTAGGTAATATAAAAACGATAAGTAATATTATGTTGGTAGGCATATATTTGAATATTACATTTTAGTTTTTTCACCCAGTAGCCTGTAAATTGAGACTAAAACAAAACGATTGCTAAACTAGAGAGTATAACAAAATGTTCTTATCTTCATGATAAAAGTTAAGATAACTGTTAAGACGCTATCTCTGATGTTTATTTCGGCGATCTTACGAAACTGAGTCACAGCGGAATTTTTAGATCTAACCATTCCTGCCATTTTTAAAGAGAAACTAAACCCTACATTGAATTACTACAGAAAATGAGAAGGAAATAAAAAAAACACCTCGTTAGTTTATTGCATTCGTATCTTGAAGTCCTGGGTTTGACTCCTGAGTCGGATTATAAAATTCAAATCAAGTTATAAAGCTGTTGAACACCCGTGCCTTGTAGAGCACGTGAACCCGTCAGTCTCGCTCAATAGTCTTTAACGTCTGAGAGTGATGGGAGTAGATTCAAAAACTTTAATTTTAAGTTTTAGGCTTTAATTATCACCATTATCTAATAACATTACCTGACGTTTCAAAAATACTTGCAAACTAAGCCTAATTTAAATTACGATTACTGTAAAGAAACTATATCGTTATCAATCCATATTCGACTCACTGCTGAGCTCGAGTCTCCTCTAAGAATGAGAGGGGTTAGGTCTTAGTCCACCACGCTGGTCCAATGCGGATTGGCAGACTTCACACTCGCAGAGAATTAGGAAAATTCTCTGGTATGCAGGTTTCCTCAAAGAAAAAAAATATATAAAGAAGAAAATTTAAACACGCATAACGTTCTCAATTTAATGAGGGAAAAGCAATTTGAGACGACTAAACGAATTAGGGCCAATTTTCTGCAGCATGCTTTAGATAAAACTATCCATTGGATGTAGAGAAAGGTTAGTGCTGTTATGTTCTCAACTAGCCGTAACGGCAATCATTTATATGATTTTTTACAGTGACAAAATATGATCCCTTTCACTTGATGTTCAAGGAAGTAGCAGTCTAAGATGGTAACAAGATGACTTAACAAGAGTACTCTTTGAAAAACAAATTATTTAGTGTTTTGATAGTATAAACTATCGTAAGTATTATAAAACATGTCTGATGTGATTGTTGTCGATACGACGATAATTGTTGAAAGTTTTGGAAAAAATCAAGGTTGTTTTAATCGAAAGCACTTAGAGATATAAAAAAATATGCACGGCTCCACGCGAGCAAAGTCATGGGCGTCTGATAGTAAATAATAATTTGTCTGTACCTACGTATCTACCTGATAAAAATGCTTTGAAAATCGGGATTAATATTATTTAAATAATTACCTAACATTTAGATAACTTAACAAATATATACTAGTAAAAAGTTTACTCATCACCTTGCTACGAGTAATGTTATCCGTGTGGATGTCCATCAGCTGATATGATGATGATGATGATGATGACAATGTTGTTTAGGAACAAATTTTCTTGAGCTCTGCAGGATTACTAAAATTGATTAAGTCTACAAATAATGGAACACGGGTGGGTATATGGACGTATTATAAATATGTCAGTCGCGCTTCCTTTGTGCTGAGATTAAAGCTCAAAGCCATTTATATTTCATATAAATGTAAATAACATAACAGAAAGGCCCTCCAAAGGGAATACGTTTCATTATATTCGAGTGAATTCTATCCTGAATCAATCTTGCTTTTTTATTGGAATTTCTGGCAATACGACGTTTATTTCGGGAAAAATGTTTTTGAATGAAAATATGGGTCCCTATAGGGAGATTTTTCATTTGTTTATAAATAGATAGCATATTGAGTATTGATATTTTTTAATGAAATCCTTTGAGTTGATATTCTAAAATGTAACTGTCCACAGATTTGCACCGTACCGCCCTCACCTGCGTAGATATATAAAGGATAGAATATAGCCTATGTTACTCGCTAATAATGTAGCTATCAAATGGGATGGGTCAAAGACACGATTGGAGGGAGATCAGGTATAGAACCTCCGGTATTCAGTGCGTGTACCATCGATTTCTAAAGTTCCGACCACTATTGAGCTATATGATAAGAGATAAATCTAATAATTTCATTTTTTGCCTAACCCAGGACTCGAACTTAGGGTCCAGGGTAGACCAATGAGGCAGTCAATAGAGATAATATACATTCATTAGAAATTATTATCGCTTAATGACCGATGCTTAGATACATAGACATTCAAGTAAATACCTTAATGTAATAATACGGATTATGTAACACGATATCTTGTTAAGATCCATGTCTTACTGTATTGACCTACATACGAGATAATTGATTGATGACTGTATCACGTGTTAAGCGACTTGTAACTACTGATGCATACTAGGAAATAATTTATAGTAAAAGAGCTAAAGGGGAAGTGAATTAGGAATAACAGAACGGAGGAATGGAATTCCCGTGTGAGCTTCAAGGCTAGCACGATTACCATAGACAGCATATTAATTTATTAATGAGGCGTAGGTAATTTTAGCTAGCTTGCCTATGTAATAAACAACATGTTTTAGATTACTACTTCTACTTACTATTTAGTAGTAGTATAGAGAGCCGTAATAGCCCAGTGGATATGACCGATTCCGGAGGGTGTGGGTTCGAATCCGGTCCGAGACATGGACCTCCAACTTTTCAGTTGTGTGCATTTTAAGAAATTAAATATCACGTGTCTCAAACGGTGAAGGAAAACATCGTGAGGAAACCTGCATACCAGAGAATTATCTTAATTCTCTGCGTGCGTGAAGTTTGCCAATCCGCATTGGGCCAGCGTGGTGGACTATTGGCCTAACCCCTCTCATTATGAAAGCTCAGCAGTGAGCCGAATATGGGTTGATGACGACGACTTACTATTTACTATAATAATAGTAAATAGTAAGACAGTGTAGAAAATGAATCATCATCATCATATCAGCCGATGGACGCAGGACATAGGCCTTTTGTAGGGATTTCCAAACATCACGATACTGTGCCACCTGTATCCAGCGAATCCCCGCGACTCGTTTGATGTCGTCAGTCCACCTGGTGGGGGTCGGCCCACACTGCGCTTACTAGTGTGGGGTCGCCATTCCAGCATTTTGGGACCCCAGCGTCCATCGGCTCTTCGAACTATGTGCCCCGCCCATGGTCACTTCAGCTTCGCAACATGAAACGGAAAATGGAAAATTTCTCCTCCAGTACTGGTACGTAATGCGTTATGCATTGCGTTTACGCATCTTTGAACTGCACGCCATTGAATGTGGTAGTGTTTCTAGTAAGCTACCCTATTACAGAACCTACAAATAAACTGGACATCTATACCTGCTTAATATTAAAAAGCTGAAGATTTTGTTTGTTTGTTTGCTTGAACACGCTAATCTTAGGAACTACTGGTCCGATTTAAAAAATTGTTTCAGTGTTAGATAGCTCATTTATCGAGAAAGGCTATATATTATCCCCGTTTTCCTACGGGAACGGGAATCACGCGGAAAAAACCGCGCGGCGTCAGCTAGTCACATCACATCACACTAATATTATAAAGGCGAAAGTTTGTGTGTAAGTGTGAAAGTGTGTAAGTGTGTAAGTATATTTGTTCCTCTTTTACGCTGTGAAGAAGCGATTTGGCTGAAATTTGGAATGGAAATAGATTTTACTCTGGATTAACACATAGGCTCTTTTTCATCCCGGAAAAATCCATGGTTTCCGCGGGATTAGTGAAAAACTGAATTCCACGCGGAAGAAGTCGCGGGCGTCCGCTAGTACTAAATAAAAGATTAATTAAAAACTTGTTGTTTCACAATAAATTCGGAAAAGACGTCAAAAATATTGTAACATCTTATTTATTGAGCAAAATGTTAGGTTTGGTTTTATTAGACATTTATACCCAAACAATTTTATAGAATAAATTGTTAAAATGCCAAACTCGTAAAGTAACATTGTGGGAAAATTATGGAGGCTTTACGCAAAAAGTTTTCGCAACATTGAGAAGAAAAGTTGGCAACCATTTTTTTATATTGGCAGTGATGCGGATTAACGGAAAGTATAATAAAAAATACAGCGGACTAAAAAGCAAAATTTAACGATTTTTAAAATAGAAAAATAATCTATGATTATACTAATACTTTTTTATTTATACTAATATTGCGAAATTAAGTCTGTCTGTCTGTCTGTCTGTTACCTTTTCACGGCTACACGGCTGAACCGATCAAAATGAGTTTTGGTACAATGGTAAATGGGACCTTAGAGCAAAACATAGGGTACTTTTTGACCCTAAAATAAAAATAGAAGGAAGAAAAAACTTCATTTTTAGAGTTATAGTTTTAAACATTTGTTCATAAATCATAAAAAAATACGTAATATAATGTGATCCAAGAATTTTTTAAATAAAGAGGTGAAATAGAGGTTTACATTGATTTCCACGCAGATGAAGTCGCGGGCGTCCACTAGTACTATAATAAATTAATATGCAAATATACTAATACTATAATAAAGAGGACAGATTTGATTGTTCGTTTGCATTCACCTGAATCAACTTAACCAATTATAAAAATTCATTTACCACTAGAAAGTCACGTAATTTGTGTATGTCATAGGCTATATTTAATCCCCGTACTGTCACGGGAAAGGGAACTACGTGAGTGAAACCGCGGGGCATCGCTAGTTTATTATAACGCAATCGAGTAGTAGGTAAATGCTTCACTCGGGGTGTAATATTGTATATACAGCCTATTGATTTCCACGTTCAGGTCACGGGGGTAGTCGGTGAAGTGTGATTAATTGAACTGCCATGACAAGTAGAAATCACCGCCACACCGAGGATTTACTATGGTATTAAACCGTCTAGGTAGTCATCGGGTATTCATTAATAATTTATTTTGTAGGGTTGCGTTTAAACAATAATTTGTATACCTGTGCCTGTCCTTTACGATCCAGACGATGATATGAAGACCGACAATGCTTCCTGGGCAACACAATCACAAGCTACACAGCGTCTTCGCCGGCGAAGACGATATCCTCGATATCTAACGTCACCCGGACGTGGGTTTTCTAACTCACGATCTTGGGGTCGTCCGGACTGATTCACTCAGGTCACGGTTACCCCCACCCGAATGGCCCTCTAAGCCGAGGTCCGAGTCTCATAGGAGACGCCCTTAGAGAGTCGTTCCGTCCTCTATCCTTATTTCAGCCTTCGGGTCTCATCAGACAATGCTTCTGCGCTCGCCAAAACACCCCGCTGAGGTGCCATTAAGGAGCCTACGGTACTTAAACAATCAAAAAAAGAAAACTTACTGGAGGTACTCAACAACATTCAAAATATCTATTCTACTAATATAATGGATAAAAATAATAGTTTTGTTTACTATCCGTATTGCGCATACCGCGTATAATCAGATGTAATTTACTGACTAACAATTGCATTCCGTAGCCAATGGAGGTGCATTTCCTCCTTCCTAAAACTGGTTCCGTAGAGAAAAACTTAATGGTCTGACAAAAAACGCAAAGGGCCTCGAAGGTTACCTGCGCTTTGTAAACAACTTAATAACGAACCACTTCCCTGTCTCACAAAAATGAGATGACCTTAATTTTTTCCCAACTAAGAAAAACGTCATTGTTATTCTTTGAGTTCAGTGAAAATTGATTCTTGTTCGTTTAATGTTAATAAAACTGTAAGTAACTCGAGAAAAATTTGTAATTAAGATTTGAACGACAGGTATTCTTAATTAACACCTCATAAATTGCTTTTCATTTTTGCAAATTATCACACTTTTAAATAACTGTCTAAAGGTTTTAAGGCGAGTAAAGAGGAATATATTTTGTAATTAGAAGATGTCCGTGAAATAGTTCCAAAAATTCGTTTCACAAATCCGCGGGAACCATGGATTTTTCCAGGATAAAAGTAGCTTATAGGTTCTCAATAACCAGGGGCGTAGCTACCACCGAATTAGCCGTATCAATGTATAACCGACCCCTTACGTGTGAAAGCAAAAAACCACCAAAATCTAACCCTTATCCTTACTATGTGAAATGAGTACCAAAATATTTATTGTACAAAGGATTTTGAAAGGGTGTTTTATATGATTCGCAAGTGCGAGTTTCGAATTCATCTCTATCTTTCTCTTTTTTATCTAGTATCGTGTTAAGCAGAGCGAGATAGAGAGATAGAGATGAATATGAAACTCGGACTTGCGAGTTGCACAAAAGATCGTTACCGAATAGCCGCCCAGATATCGATCAAGCACACGTATGTTTTTTTCTAATTTTTTTTTACGTCATAACTTTGTCATCTACTAACCAATTGAGAAAATTATTTTATTGTTTGAAAGAAATCTATATTGATACCTTTTAATTTTCACGAAAATCGGTTTAGAAATTTTTCGTCAAATTAAAATAACTGATACAGTATTTGAAGTTGATTCCATTTTTATGTTAAAAAGATTATACAGACTGTCCCGTAATTAATGGATAATACGCAAACTAATTTGAATAGTTTAGTATATATATTATTTGTATAGTTTAGTATACTATTCAAATTAATTACACGCTTAGGGACACGTTGTATATTTGTAAATTACATGTAGCAACACTGTTAGTTACTGTAAGGAATCGTTAATTCAGAATAGAACTGTATAGTATATATATATATATATTGTGAAAAATGAGTATTCTAAACAATTTTACATTTGTAAATAAGATTAACCGTATTCCATGTTTCCAAATAGCTTAACGTAATCCGATTCCTTTTATTTTAGTAAAACAATTTTGAGATAAAGCGTTCTATTTAAGCTCGCAATTACGTTTACCTTTATATTGTTACAAGCTCATAATAAATTACTGAAGAGTGTACTCTCGGTCGAGACTATACTAATTACGGTTAGGCCGGTGGGCATTAATTTTTATTAATTTGTTTAGGTCTTTGTAACAAGGTTATTCTTTGTTATAAAATAGCTTAGTTTGCAATTTCGCTTGTTCAATTTTCTAGAAACTGTATTGTAAAAATCTCTAGCGCAAAAGTGTATTTGTTGCTTTATAATCGGTAGGTTTTTGGTTCAATTCCTGTTCATGTTCTCTAATGTTGTTGGTCTAAGTAAGCTTATTGGAAAATTTTCAACAGGATATAGGTTAAGTTTAATGCTACCAAAATTTAAACGTGTTTGTTATCTGTCCACTTTATTTATTTACTAGATCCGCGTGGTTCTCGTCCCCGTAGGAATTTGGGGATAATATAGCCTGTAGCCTTCCTCGATAAATGGGCTATCTAACACTGAAAGAATTTTTCAAATCGGACCAGTAGTTCCTGAGATTAGCGCGTTCAATCAAATATACTAACGAACTCTTCAGCTTTATATATTAGTATAGATTTATTATTATGTGAAGTCATATATATATTATATAAAAATTAAGTTACAATTAACTTAATTTTTCAATCAATTGAAATTTCATGCCTGTACATTATATGTAATACCAGGTTCATTATAGAAATAAAAGGATATTTTGTTATTATTAATGATATTTGTTCTATAAGGTTTTATACTTATTAATAAATTATTCAGAAACTTAGGCTACCTTTTGTTTATATACTTAGCTTATAAATATTTATGACAGAGAAATTATGTAAAGACGAGGCCTTTCTCAGACAAGAAAGGTTTTACCCCTTTTCCACAGTTTTTGTTGCCTAATTTATGTCAGATACTTGCTTGAATATTTTTTAAGAATGGAATATTAAAACTATCTAGTATACATTTTCGCTATCTAAATGTTTGTAATATATTTTCTTTTTAAATAAACTGATGATTGACAGCTTTTTATGAAATAGAATTGATGAAATAGCCTTATTTTTGGTCATGCTGTAGTCAATGGTCGGGTAAAATAATAATTAATAAGAATTTTTATCGTATTTATATTTGTATTTATTTAGTAGAAAGTTAAAAAATTACATTACAATAAAATATAAAGAAACAGTACAACGCAAAAGCCACCAAAACTATATATTACGCATAATTTATATACGTACAATTACGTATATTGAAAAAAAAAACATATATTTCAAGAAAATATCTTCCGTTGTTTTCGCCACGAAAAACATTACGTACGACGTGAAAAGTGCTAACAGAAACGTAACAGAAAAAAAATAACCGTTTGCGGAGAAAACAAAATGTCGTAAACATAAGTTTTTGGTACAGAACTGCGTTTGTTTACATCGGGCGGCAGTTTATCAGCACACTCTATGTAACAAGTTGACGTTATCGCCAGTTTTACGTAACCGGGTACCGTAATTGTACATTTGGTTAGAAAGAGTCGGAAAATTCTATGCGATAACACTCGTGTAACGTGAAAGAAACGGTGTTTTCGTCAACTTTCACGCAGTTGTGACGATTTACCCATATTGATTGAACTACTAATACGATTTTTATTTATTTTAATACGAGTTGTGTGGTGGACCAACCAATGTATGACCATAACACGAAGAGGCGCTTAATGTAGCGACCTCCAACCTAAAAAAAATCCTCTCCTATCAAAAAATAAGTTTGTAGTCGACTGACTGATCACTCATGAACCTAACTAAACTGGAAAAAAAACCATTACTATTTTTTTTTATTTTTTAGCCCTTGACTACAATCTCATCTGATGGAAAATGATGATGCAATCTAAGATGGGAGCGGACTAACTTGTTAGGAGAAGTATGAACGTCTACACCCTCGTAGTCGGTAGGGTGTTAACAAGTCACGGCCGAAGCCTCCCATTAAACACGAGAACACTCAAAGAAAACAATTATTCAGTGTTTCAATATTTTGGTCGTATTTGTCTTTAAACATTTGTACTTATTACTACGTGTATAACATTTATACGAATTAATCAAAATATTAATTCATATTTAGTAAGTATTAATTGTGATAGCCCAGTGGATACGTGATTGCCCAGTGGATACGTGAAAGCCCAGTGGATACGTGATTGCCCAGTGGATACGTGAAAGCCCAGTGGACACGTGGTAGCCCAGTGGATATAAATCTGGTCCGGGGCATGCACCTCCAACTTTTCAGTAGTGTGCATTTTAAGTAATTAAATATCACGTGTCTTAAACGGTGATGTGTGAAGTCTGCCAATCAGCATTTGGGCAGCGTGGTGGACTATTGGCCTAACCCCTCTCATTCTGAGAGGAGACTCGAGCTCAGCAGTGAGCCGAATATGGGTTGATAATGACGAAGTATTAATTCTTTTACCTACTCATACTTTAGTTGACAGAACAGCCGATTTATCCTTCAATCTATGTCATTAAGAAATACATCACCTTTATCTCTTCCAGAGGTCTCTTTTCACAACTGATCGGAATTTATTGTTATAAATGGATTCGGAAAATCGCATAGCCGGCTTCAGTCCCCCAATTTGGCTCTGAAAATTAATATCTAAAGTAATTTGTATTAATTAAGCCATGAATATGAATGAGTTGCGCTAATGACAGAGGGAGCCCACGTCTGACTTGGTTTGATGAAATCTGTGTTAATATTACGGACGATTAATAAATCATATACATTAATTAAGCTAGGATCATGCTAATCGTGTACTGCACGCATCCGATACCTTTGCCACACGTATCGAATTCTCAGTAAATATTTCAGTAGTGAAAATGGGAATGACCTCATAAGGTCGTCTCCGATGACCTCCCAAATGTCCCAAATGTCCCAAAAAACAAGTAGTATTACCTATACGTATTTTATAAATAGAATAGAATAGAATATATTTTATTTGTCCACACGCAAGTAATAAAAGAAAGAAACAGAATATACAAAAATCTGATCGTGGACAAAAAAGGTATCCACCACGATACCACAGCGTGCTATGGCGCTGGTTTTCAGGTGAAACCTTGTGTGTTCACGGACGTGTCTCCGACTATGGTTAACTTAAAACTTACAACCAAATATATTCTCAATGATAACAATATTTAAAGTCAACCCTTAAAGTGTACGATATATATTATATTAAGAGTATTGTGCCGTAGGAAACAAACATCTTAGAACTCGTTTTAGGGTAATAAATAGTACTTGTAGAGCTTATTGTGCAATGGAAACAAAGCCGCGGGAAACATGGATTTTTCCGCCATAAATAGTAGATTAAGCAGTTTTGTTGCTCAATAACCTCTGTATTTCAGTAAAAGTCCCGTTCTAAATCGGTCCAAAGATCAGGCTTGACAAACAGACTGACAGACAATGAAGGAAGAATGAATGAAGGAAGCTTGTGTGTGTTTTGAGTTTTATGTAAGCATTTGGTAAAACTCAGTTATTTGGAATCAGCGACAGACACTTAAATTTTATTTAAATGTACCTATTGATATTGATTAAAAATAATTTCTGAAACACAACATATTTATTATGCCGGCTTCACATTAGTGCCGTAATTTCACGCGCAAATTCTCGCCATAAATTCACGGTACGCCCTCCACATTCACGGGATGCTCACAATATATATGCTCACGCGAAATAGACGTAAAATCTGCTGCAGCAATAACTTTGTTACTTCGTAGTCCGGAGTAAACTGGCGGGAGGCCGTGAATGTGGATGTGCATGCGTAAACGCCGGGCAAAGGAAGCGCGAACCCTTTGTCGCGGGACAAAATACCGACTCTGATCAGGGAACAGGTGTGTACGTCGTACGTACGTATGTGAACCCCGCGAAAACCATATTCACGTTCGCGCCAGGAGGCATATTCTGTAATGATGTTTTGTATAACTCGCAAGTGCGAGTTTTAAATTCACCTCTATCATTCTCTGTCTAACATGATACTATAGACAGAGAGCAATAGATGCGAGTTTGAAGCTCACACTGTCGTGGTGATAAAAGGAGAGGACACTCGTGCTCAACACGTGTTGACGGCCTCCGTGGCGCAGTGGCATGCGCGGTGAATATACAAGACGGAGGTCCTGGGTTCGATCCCCGGCTGGGCAGATTGAGATTTTCTTAATTTGTCCGGGTCTGGCTGGTGGGAGGCTTCAGCCGTGGCTAGTTACCACCCTACCGGTAAAGACGTACCGCCCAGCGATTTAAGCGAAAGGGGTGTGGATTTTCATCCTCCTCCTAACAAGTTAGCACGCTTCCATCTTAGACTGCATCGTCACTTACATCAGGTGAGATTGTAGTCAAGGCCTAACTTGTAAAGAATAAAAAAAAGAAAAAAAAAGAGCCACGAATATGGTTTGATAATGATTATGATGTTATCTACTGAGATATTACATCCTTTACATAACAACAACACAGAATTTAGGTACACAGACAAATAATTCACAGACGCTGTATGCGAATGTTCCACTTTGCTTCAAGTTTGTGTTTAGTGGTGTGACCTGGACTTAGTTTGTTGGTTTAGGACTTAAAATCGTTGAAGGATCGGGTCGCTTTTAGCTGAATAGCTCAAGTTAGATCTAACGACATCTTGGCACAGTGTATAACTGTAATTATTAGTATATTTACTATACTTCGTGAAGGCGAGACCTATAAGTACCTTGGAATGACAGAAGCACTTGGTATTGAGGCAGGGAATATGAAAGAAAGCTTCTATGACCGCCTGAAAAAAGTCCTAAAAACTCTTTTATCGGGTGGTAACAAGGCGCGTGCCTTCAATAGCTGGGTCATGTCTGTAAAGGACTGTAAAATCCGCAAACTGCTGACGTCATACCGGATGCATCACCCCCGTTCATCTGTAATGAGAATAAGACTTATGCTATTACTATTCATTAAGTAAATAATTCATCATCATCATTAACACCACGGTCTCGAGCCGCCACCATCCAGCGGCTTCCTGCAACCCTCATGATGTATTCGATCCACCTCGTGTGGGGTCGACCTACACTGCGATTTCTGGTGCGGCGTCAATATTCCTGTGTTCGAACCCCGGCTGGGTCGATTGAGGTTTTCTCAATTGCTCCAGGTCTAGCTTGTGGGAGACTGCGGCTGTGGCTAGCCGTGGCTAATATTTCTTTGCATGAAAAAACATGATCAACCTAATCCCACCAACCTGCATTTCAGCACATGGGCATAAGGTCCATATTTGCACTCCTATAAGGAATGGCCTTAAAATAGAACCATGATGATAGTAAGTAATATGTATATACACAAATCTTTATCAACATTTTGTGTACTTCAGCACTCTGTCGTAAAATAGGACTTTTCTCCCTCCAAATGATTTATTAACCAGAACTCTATCAGGCTCGTAATGGCGCCATTCCAGATCCTATTATGCCGGCTGCCTAACTAAATATTCATGCGCGAAGGTATATTCATTCTCTATTGAAGGTGAGAAAAGTACTCCGAGGTCGCGTTACAAAAAACAAAACTTAAAAAAACATTTTTCTATTCCTCTATCACAAAGTTATTAATTCCTACAGGTCGTTTTGTAATGTTCTTTACCATGTGGTAATGAACTAAAGGAAATGTTGACTCTACAACGTGCAATTGCAACAGTCAACGTCACCTGAGAGCCGTGATAGCCCAGTGGATATGACCTCTGCCTCCGATTCCGGAGGGTGTGGGTCCGAATCCGGTCCGACTTTTCAGTTGTGTGCATTTTAAGAAATTAAATTTCACGTGTCTCAATCGGTGAAGGAAAACATCGTGAAGAAACCTGCATACCAGAGAATTATCTTAATTCTCTGCGTGTGTGAGGTCTGCCAATCCGCATTGGGCCAGCTTGGTGGCCTAACCCCTCTCATTCTGAGAGGAGACTCGAGCTCAGCAGTGAGCCGAATATGGGTTGATGACGACGAACGTCACCTTAGGATGCTCCGGTTTCGGGGTGAAACGTACGTAGAGAGTATTTTGTCGGACCTGGGTGACGTTGTCGCATGGGTTCGTCGGCTTTTCGCAAATGATAGCAAAATAAATAAATCATTATATAATCATGATGAACTTCCGCTAAGTAACACCTGCTTGTATCCAATATTTATTATACACAATAAAATATATATCAGCTGACTTTCGCCACAACGGATTTGTTTCGATGGTTTTCATTACCATCAAATGGACAAACTATTTAGTTATTGAATTAAAAAAGGAAAAAGAAATATTGTGTTATAAACAGCGCTCCAAGCGGAATAAAGGTAAGATCAGCAGTTAAGAATATTCGACTTAGAAGCGAAGTGGGTTAGGTTTATTTTACTGTGCGGTTTACAGCACATGCGTTTTCAGGCGTGCAAATCCCTTGGATACCTACAGATAAATCATGAATTTGCTCGTGCGGCACACGACCAAGGTTCACTTTTTTTTTCTTTTAATTTATGCTCACTGTAATGTAACGATTTGTATTATGTGACCAAAATTGTTTTCTTTTATACTATTGGACGAAATGGATAAGATTAATAGTTTTTTTATTAGTATAATTATACCCATTATTTGTTTACAAAACTAGATTTAAAACAGTCATTCCTATTTCCTGTTTACGTGAATAGTGAAAATGTTTATATTTATTGCTATGATTTTAGTGTAAGTACTAAAATCGTTGTATTTGGGAAATCTTGGTTAGTCGTGCAGATGTCTACTCACTCTTATATTAAAGGCCAGGTAGTAAGAATCAAGAAATATGGACATCGGGAATGAGTTAAAAACGCTAGATGTTTATGAAATCAAAAAGCTTTGTACAAGTGGCGTAGCTAGGTAACCAAGAGCCCTGGTGCAATTAAAAATTGGGACCCCACTAACTAAGCTGGTTAGATTTTATCAAGTAAAAATATTAAATACTAGCGGACGCCCGCGACTTCATCCGCGTAAATTTCGATGTCAACTTTACTACTACCCCTACCCTACCCTACCCTACCCCTACCCCCACCCTACCCCAAACCTACCCCTACCCTACCCCTACCTTACCTACACCCTACCCCCATCTTACCCCTACCCCCATCCAACCCCTACCCCCATCCTACCCCTACCCTCCCCGTACACTATCCCTTTCCTACCCCTATCCCACCCGTACCCCTATCTCACGCCTATCCTACCCCTACCCTACCACTTCCCTATCCTACCCGTACCTCTACCCTACCGCTACCCTACCTATACCCCTACCCTACCAATACCCTAAACCCGGCCCTAAACCTACCCTACCCCTACACTACCCCTACGCGTCCCTACCCGTAGCCTACCTTACCCTGTAACTTCTCTATCTTACTCCTACCCTTAGCAAAATCGGTCCAGTCTTTCGAGAGTGGTGGTATGACCAAGAGAAATAGAGACTTCTATGCTAATAATATAAAGAGGTAAAGTTCGTGTGGTTGTAGGAGGTAATCTCTGGATCTAATGGACCGATTTGGAAAATTGTTTTACCAATAGAAAGCTACGTTATTTGCGAGTGTCATAGGCTATGTTTGATCCCCATATTCACACGGGAACGGGAACTACGTAAATGAAAGCGCCGGGCGTCATATAGCGGAATTTCTGCGTCTTTTAGAAATTTTGTATTATCTCCGAAACTATTTAAGTAATTAACATACTGTAAAGGGCAAATCTTATCTCCATAATATCCTTGTGATTATTAAATAATTTATTTTAATAAGGATTAAAGTTTAGTTGTATAAATAATGACGTAAACCTAAGTATAAAAAATTAATAATTTTTAAAACACAAAAGGTACTATATCTGCTAATATATAGAAGATAGATATATGGCGTCGCGGACTTTTTTGTAGAACTTTTAAAGATACATAAAGTCTCCATACATTAATTTCAATTTTACACAATGGTTTAGGCAGCGCATGCGAATAAGTCTGTTTAAAAGGTTTTTAGTCCGACCTGTATGACAAAAACTGTAATAACTCGGCTAATATATATGATACCAATATAAAATATAGCCTATAGCACTCCCCGATAATGTAGCATTCTACTGGTGAAAGAATTTTTAAAATCGGACCAGTAGTTCCGAAGATTACCCCATTTAAAAAATGTGACAAACTTACAAACTTACAAACTTTACCTCTTTATAATATTAGTATAGATGTACGAATACATAAAATTGTTAAGGCACTTTATCATTCATCAAGTTCAGTTCGATCGCGATTTTCTGGTAAGGATTCGAGAGCCCCGCGCATTGCACTACCTAGCCCCTGCGTAGCTACGCCATTGTGTATATAAGGATGTCAATGACATAGGGATGAAAACCCACCCATCTGGCAGTGCGATGGTAAAGTAATGGTTGTGCCAAATATGACGTGGTGGTGTTCTGATGCTTAGACTACTTTTGGTTTTTGGCTTGTCTAAGTGGTCTGGGTTTCAAGCATTATAATAGTGTTAAGGTGTTAAATGTGGTTTTTTTTTAATAAATGTTTTTTCTTTCTTTCTAAAATGGTGACTGGTACGAGCTCAAATAGCTCCTACGTACACGGTTTGAAATATATTCTATACAATACCGATAGACTAGGAACTGTCCGATGATGGTCAAGACTTTGTACCTACTTTATATTAATACCTACACACAATGATAGTGTATTGATTTGGCACACAAAATATCTAATATATATATTTGGCACGTCTTCTTTTTAATTATTATTATGAATAGTTAACAGAGGTGTTTTATAAAAATATTTTACAACAAATAATGACAAAATAATTAAGTTTATTTAGCTTAAGATTTAATTGAATGTCGGAGTTGGCTCAATTATTTTAAGTGTCATCCAGAGTCCTATTTTTTCACGTGCGTGATTTCTACAAAGTTATTTACAGTTATGTATTGTAGTAACGTTCCGAGAATGTTAAAAATACATTACAGATATTTTTGGCAAGTATTAATCGTGATAATATTATCACTTTAACGGCATATTTTACACAATAAACGTTTTCATCTTCGATTCGGTCGTCCATATCTCACGACTACAATAAGCGGTAATGATAAATCACTTTCAATTGTTCCATTTGAGCACATAATTTGGCACGCGATCGCTTGACGGTGTTATTCTTTAAACCGTCATCTTGGCTTGCAACGTTGGCACATCGATGAGGTAAAAACTTTCCGAGTAATAAATTAACTTTGTATATTTTTGTCTTAACAAACTACATTTTGAAGTTAACATTCATTGTGTGGAAATTTTTTTTTCGCATTCATTTTTGAATCTAACCGTTACTTCATCATTAGCAACCCATACTCAGCTCACTGTTGAGCCTGAAGGGTTAGGCCACCACGTAGGCCCAATTGGCAGACTTCACACACCTAGATAATTAAGAAAATTTTACAGGTTTGCAGGTTTCCTCACGATGTTTTCCTTCTCCGTTTGAGACATGTGGTATTTAATTTCTTAAAATGCACATAACTGAAAAGTTAGAGGTGCACGCCACGGACCGGATTCGAACCTACGCCCTTCGAATCGAAGGCAGAGGTTATCAGAAAAGTTTTGCTTAAGAAACACTCATTTGAGTTACGAGTATATATAATAATCATAATGGCATCATAATTTTAAAACAAACGACAAACCCACCTAATGCTAACTGAAAGACCATCCATCAGAACCTGCTTAAACTCATTTTCTCTCAACTCAACTTCGTTAAACTCAGGCACAGGTTTTATTCCATTAGCTTATACCGGCAACTTACAGACAGCAATGCTGATTGGTGGCAAAGATAACTTATGGCGGTAGTACATACTTCCCTAGTATATACATCTTCACATTTATTTTTTGTTTGTTTGTCTATTTTCTTTTTGTTTAGAGTAAGTTAATAATTTGCGTTGGGTACCCTATGTAAGCATGTTGTGAATGCTTTAAGTAGGCACAATTACGTGAGCATGAGAAGAATCTATTTTTAATATATGTTAGGTTAAGTAATTGTGCCAGTTTAGGAAACCAATAAAAAAAATAAAACTCAAAAGAAAAAAAAAAATCTCATAGAAAGTATATAGTGTAAACTATATATACACTTTTACTAAAATTCAAACAGTTCAACCTGTTTCAATTTCTGAAAAAATGTATAGTTTGATACGAGATTTGCGAAAAACAACTTCGTCTCCATGATATTACTTATTGACTAGTCTAACATTCATAATAGTAAAAAAGTGTATTGACGGCGAGGTTATCGACGAAAACAACGTTTTAGACAATAACAACCGACATAAAATACAGATATGCGGCTTAGAGATAGTTCAAATGGTCCACTCTGATTTGCATCTATGTTAATTTAGTGTGTTTGTGTTGTAGTTATTTATGTCATATGCCTTTGACTCTACTGCAGTGGTGCAAATACTGGCATACAGAGTAAGTTCCTTACCTTGACTTTTATCTCTAATCGAATCGAAATTAAATTAGAGTTTTCAAGTAGGCTCAAATTTCTTAATTCGTTAATAACTATTCTGTAAAGAAGTTAGTAAGTATCTAATGAGAAGATTCAGGAAGATTCTGTCAAAAACTGTAATTAAAAAAATCATCATCACACCGACATACACACTTACACAAAAACTTTCGCCTTTATAATACTAATATTATAAAGGCAAAAGTTTGTGTGTGTGTGTTTGTGTTTACGCTGCGGCTATGGAAGCGATTTGGCTGAAATTTTTGAATAGAAATAGATTTGTTCTGGATTAACACATACGCTACTCCCATTTATCCTTCAAAAATCCATGCTTCCCGTGGGATTTGTGAAGAACTGACTTCCACGCAGAAAAAGTTGCAGGCTAGTTTACAATAATGTTATCATTCCATCATCATCATCATATCAGCCGATGGACGTCCACTGCAGGACGTAGTTGCCTTTTGTAAGGATTTCCAAACATCACGATCCTGAGCTGCCTGCAACCAGCGAATCCCTGCGATCAGCTCGATGTCGATTATTATTTTATTATTATTAATTTTAACATTTGTAATAACCCATTTCAAGACGGTTTTACCTAACACTCTCTTACTCTGTTATAGATCAATCTCATAACGTCCTACCTACATGAATTCTAGCTTAAGTTCTCTACAAACCTTACACTTTAGTGAACCGAATTAGCTGAAATGAAGATATATTATACCCTGGAATAAAGGCTACTTTTTAACCCGGAAAATCCATGGTTCCCGCGGGGTTTATGAAAACAGAATTTTACGTAAACGGAGAGTCGGACTTCCTCTAGTAAATGATATATTGATATCTTATAGGGTTCTCTACACAGATGGTGAGAGAGACGTCGCGGTCATCCGCTAGTCTCGCATAATTCGCGCGTTCGCAAAGATGGAGCTCATTAAAACATTAAGTTATTGTCCGCTGCAAACCGTCTACTAGAATTAATTGGATTAGCTTCTTAGCTGTATTCCCGAGGGCTCTGCTGGTTAAGTATTTATAGTGATTACTGCTTGCTCACGAATAAAAAAACGGGGTCCTGGTTTCTATTCGAAGCTCAGGTCAATGAAGAACTTTGTAATGTGTAAATTAGCTGAGTTTAGTTTGGTGGCAAGCCTTGGTTTTTTACCATCATGCAACGTACCGCCAAAAGATTAGGTGTTTTGGCAAAAAAAATCAGTCACGGTTATATCATCATTAATCGTCGTTATTGTCATTGTCAGCCTTTTTTAACTACCCACTAGAAGGACCAAGCCTTTTAACTTATATGAGAAGAGATATAGAGATTAGACACGCTTTGTTTGTTTTACGTTTGGCAATCATGCTTGACAGTAAGCGATGATGCAGCCTATGGTGGAACGCGCTGGCCAAGAAGATGCCTATTCACTCTGGACTTGAATAAACCCAATGTTGTAGGTGGTAGGTTTTCCCTACCACCTACAACGTTGTTTGGAATTGGAAGCTGGAAGGGCATTCCATAACTTCTCCGTGCGGATCAGGAATGAAGAACGCTTTCACGCTTCGTACGCTTCTTCGTAAGCGTATACGCTTGTTGCACGACATCCAATGTTGGTAGGCGAGCTTAGGATGATATTGGTTGGTTTATGTAACATAAAATATTTTATTATTGATTATGACAGTCAAGGTTACAGGCAAAATAAATTTATTCCCTCCCAAGATTGTACCATTTTAGACTGCACTTAACACCACATGAGGTCACAGTCAAGAGCATAATGTCTATTTCTAAAACCAAGCAACCTTAGTTTTTCAGTATTAACTGTATTTTTTATAACGCTATATCTTTTAAGAAATTAAATATCATGTGTCTCAAACGGTGAAGGAAAAACATCATGAGGAAACCTGCATAACTGAGACTTTCATAACTCTCTGCGTGAATGAAGTTTGGCAAAATCGATTGAGCCTAATCCCTCTTATTCTGAGAGGAGACTCGATCTCGCAGAGAGCCGATTATGGGTTGATAATGATGATATCTTTTTGGCCTGGATAAAACGTCATCAATACCCAAAATGTCGTGTGCTAGGACCTTATATTTACGTTGAAAGCGAAGCACCACAGTCCAACTGGTGGGTGTCGAACCTCGAACGTCAACCTCTCGGTCTTGAGTCAAACCGTGGCACTATTGAGGGTTATACTAGAATTAATTGGATTAGCTTCTTAGCTGGAATCCCGAGGGCTCTGCTTGTTAAATATTTACTGTGGATGTTTTTCCGACCCTGATTCTGTTGTAATTTCGCTTGCTAATTCGCTGATGAAATTTTAAAACGCTTGTTTTCATCTAATTCCACTCGTTCCACTGTTTGTTCACTTTTCAACGCACTTGGGTGATGTCTTTAGCTACATGCTCTGATACGTCAAATCTTTTTTTTTAATTGGTTCAGAATTTTCAGAAGCCAATCCTGCGTGTGATCTCTTTCTGGTTGTTATGGTATGCAGACTATTAGATTATGAGAGTTAATGAAAAAAAGTTCACCTCTGTTTACGCACTTATTTGTGCACTATAAAATACTCCTGGCCAGATGGCTTTATATGAAATTGGCTGACATTGCCAAGCTCTAGAAGACATTAATAATTCAAGTGATAGATTCGTCACATAGACCGTTTACTGCGTCCGTCCATCATAACAGATCATTACTGTGAAATATATAATAACAAATATACTTAAATAAACTATTTTATTTTAAGTAATGACGTTAGGCACTAGTTACAAAAGTTCTTAATTAGAAAACTGAAGTAGATATAGAAACTATGCTATTGGGTACACGTACAAAATGTATCTAACTTTAAATAGAACAGAAAGATTTAGTATGAATCTCTGGGGCTTCCGGTAGTTTCGTCCAATTAATCTTACGTACAACGTACCTACCTGAATAGTGTTACCATGATATTTTTTGGACACTATAAGCTGATTTTTTAAAATTTTACTTTATGATCGACCGTAATTCATGTCAAACAATGACATTTACAAATCGTTTCATTGGTATAATGAATAACGCTGTACAACCATCCAAACACCTTTAAGTAGACCACCGAAAATATTGTCTTTGACAGAAAATAGGTATTGATCAGGATATGCAAAGAACAGTTTATAAAATGCGTTGCTCCATTAACATCAAACTACGGCGTAATACAATTCATTTATTTATAGCCTTTACTACCTAAAGTATAGATAATATAATGCTTAGTTATTGTTCATCCCACAGCTGGGAAAAGATTTACCTCTGTCTCTTCTCTTATCAAAATCGATTTTGATCGAAATTGATCGAGCCTAGTGTGCCAGATGAAATGATGAATGATAAATTCAAAAACTGTGAATTTATCATTCATAATTTCATCTGGACTCTTCGTTTTTTTTGGAACTTGTTCATCGAAAATTAATGATAGATTATTACTATACGGTATTCTTTAGACCTGTGGCGCTAATATGCGACCACTTGAAAAGAAATAGAGAAAACATCGTCAAATGGCGGCGGAGTTGTCCTATCTCTTTCGTCCCAACGTAATGAAAGAGCGGTATTTCCGAATGCAACCATTGGGTGAAGTTTGTCTTTTTCTCTTCACGAAATTATCTCTTTGGTCGCATGCTAGCACAACTAAACACAGCAATGCTGTTGGAAATAAGCATGGAAAGAATATTTCCCTAGACGAGCTCCGACACACTACTTAAAAATTGATCGTCAGGTTTAAGAAATTGTGGAAATGGGACAGTCTATGGAATTTTTTTAATATGTTAACCCTAGTTATTGGTACATCGGACGCTGGGCTCTGATTGTCCCTTATCGGCGGGTTCACAAGGCCGCTGCAGTGTCTCTCGACACCGACAATGACGGATGGCTGCGACTTGATGAATTGCCACTATGCCATCCCGAACTGACGATAAAAGTAGTTGGGAGAAAGAAATTTTTTGATTTACTGCTCAAATCATATTTATTTAGACACTTTCTGACATTGTGCATATTTACACGTAAAACATAGCAATACACACATTCAAGTAATATACATTTTTATACTGGTTTAACATTTATTCTATACCGTCTACCACACTAATAAAAATTTGGAACTATCTTACTTGGAAGCACTTGTAACAATCGATTTTTTGTGAGAATTCTAATTTTCAATAAATTGTGTTTTCACACATTTAAAGATACCTTTATTTTGTTATTTTTTTCTTTTCTTTAAATTCAATCGAATAAAATCAAGAAAACACGTTTTGACGGCCTCCGTGGCGCAGTGGTATGCGCGGTGGATTTCCAAAACGGAGGTCCTGGGTTCGATCCCCGGCTAGGCCGATTGAGGTTTTCTTAATTGGTCCGGGTCTGGCTGGTGGGAGGCTTCGGCCGTGGCTAGTTACCACCCTACCGACAAAGACGTACCGCCAAGCGATTTAGCGTTCCGGTACGATGTTGTGTAGAAACCGAAAGAAGTGTGGATTTTCATCCTCCTCCTAACAAGTTAACCCGCTTCCATCTTAGACTGCATCATCACTTACCATCAGGTGAGAGTGTAGTCAAGGGCTAACTTGTAAAGAATAAAAAAAAAAAAAAAAACACTTGTACTTCTATTATATTCTTGTAATTTCTTAGTGTTTTCTTCAAAGCGTTCTAGAGTTATGTTTGTATTTATAAGACACTCCTAATATAATCTGAGTTGATGTTGATGGGCTTTACATGAAAGCAGAAATGAGCAAGGACCTGCATACTGTGTAGGTTGGAGTTACGTGGGACTTAGAATTAGAATGTGCAGTACACGTGTGCCAATTAGAAATGTTTACTGAGTTGTATTTGCATTCACAGAGAGATTTCAACGTGCATATAATTAATTATATAAGTAGGTACGTATGAGAATAGTAATAGGGCGAACTATTTGAGTTCACACCCCTTTCAACATTCTGTTTTCTAGCGCTTGCTGAAGCTTCAACATCAATGTTCTGTGGGTTTCCTCTTTCACCTATACTAAAGTAGGTATTATAAAGAGGTAAAGTTTGTGGTGTTGAAGGGGGTAATCTCTCAATCTACTAAACTGATATTGAAAATTCATGCATTTTTTAGCATTAGTATTTTTAAGGAAATGCAACGCGGGGCGTCTGGAATAAGCCACTGTGGCACTTTAATTTATAATATACCGTGCTCCTGACCTGTCTAAGAATAAACGCACGAGGTAATTTTTATGGCGTCATAGTGTTTCGTGCTTCAAAAACAGACAGCCATACTTTCGTCATTTAATGAAAGCTGAAAGTTCATTTACCAAAGCTCCTAACATAGGTAAATACAGAAGGCAATTATGGAGTTTAAATCATGGTGGCTTTCATCTCTTCCTAGATGTTAAATCCGGGAGAGGAGTACGGGCTTCGAGGCTTAGCCTCTTTGCCCGGGTAAGGCGCGGGGGATATTGCTCCCTCGGTATATTCTTCAAGCTCATATTCTTCAAGCCCCTTTCAGAGCCGAGGCCTTGTCATCTTGAGTGTCATCTCGCTATCCTGCGATGGGGCGGTGGTAAATCCGGTGGTGGCTTTGAGATTCTTTTGTGTTTAATGAAACCAAAAAATTATAAATTAGCGGACGTCCGCGACTTTGTTACAAATTCCGCGGACACAATGCATCGATTTTTCATGCATCGACACGAGTGCTTTAAAAATCGACGTGTGAATCCATTAATTGTAACCTATCACCAATTCAATTTCAGCTAAATCGTTTGAGTAGTTGTAAACAAGTAATAAAAATACACACTCACAAATATTCGGCCTTTAAATAATAATTTTAGTTTAATAAGTTATTAACGAAACTCAAATAATTTTCTACAAGGTTGTAATAAATTTAAGTGTATTTGACGCTATCTGAAATTCAGTTGGGGAGGTGAGGAGTTGGTAAATTTATGCAAATTGTTACTTCTCGGTAGAGAGCGACTCGGAATGGAAATATCTTTCTATAATAATACCTGGGTGGATAAAATGATGTGGTTTATATTGATTGGAGTATAAGAGAACTACATAGGGATGTGCTTTTTAACCCTCGACGTTAAAAGGCGTTATAAGTTTGACGTTGTCTGTGTCTGTACCATCGTAGCTTCCAAAGTTTACTTAGTTTACACACAAATGCGTTTTTGCTGTTACTTTACTACATCCAAATTATCTTCCAAACATAGAGCTCATATAACTCTTATGTAAATGTATAATTTTTTTTTAATACTTTACAAGTTTGTTCTTATATAATGACTTATTTATTTTGCTATAATCCGCGAAAAGTCGACGAACCAATGCGACAACGTCACCCAGGTCCGACAACGGGGTGAAATGTACTCTCTACGTACGTTTCACCCCGAAACCGGAGCATCCTCAGGAGATGTTGAGATGTCGACGAACGAGTCGTTCGTCGACTTTTCGCGGATGATAGCAAAATAAATAAATCATTATATAATCATGATGAACTTCCGCAAAGTAACGCCTGCTTCTATCCAAAGTTTGCCCTTGACTACAATCTCAGCTGATGGTAAGTGATGATGAAATTTGGAAGCGGGCTAACTTCTTAGGAGGAGGATGAAAATCCACACCCCTTTCGGTTTCTACATGACATCGTAGCGGAACGCTAAATCGGTCGGTACGTCTTTGGTAGGGTGGTAGCAAGCCACGGCCGATGCCTCCAGCCAGCCGGGGATCGAACCCAGGACCTTCGTCTTGTAAATCCACCGCGCATACCGCTGCGCCATGGAGGCCGTCACTATTATATAAGACTGGCTATATATGAGTAAATACATAACTGACTAGAATTATTAATGCCCGTCGACTAAATATTGTCTGGAGTTAATAAAATTTTGGCTACGAAATACCAGAAGGTAGTTGTAGTTCGTCAAACTCCTCGAGTCAACGAGAAATAAATCTCCAAATTATTATACTTATTTTTCTAAAAAATAAACAAAGGACAATGAGATGTCTAAAGCGTATCTACATTATCCCTGAGGGCATCAACAATATACGACTAAATTAAAAGTACACAGCCCACTATCCATTTACTTTTGCACGAGGCAGCCTTTTTGCTGACTGAATATTTTATACGGCTGTCTTGATTGAGGCCTTATGAAAATTCTAACATTAGATGCTAACGGATTCTGGAGATTCTGCCTTTGTGTTAACACTTTTCCGAAACACATTAATTTATTATTGTTTTCTACAATCGTCGTCGTCGTTATCAACCCATATACGGCTCACTGCTGAGCTCGAGTCTCCTCTCAGAATGAGAGAGGCCAATAGTCCTCCACGCTGGCCCAATGCGGATTGGCAGACTTCACACACGCAAAGAATTAAGAAATTCTCTGGCGTGCAGGTTTCCTCACGATGTTTTTCCTTCACCGTTTGAGACACGTGATATTTAATTTCTTAAAATGCACACAACTGAAAAGTTGGAGGTGCATGCCCCGGACCGGATTCGAACCCCCACCCTCCGGAATTGGAGGCAGAGGTCATATCCACTGGGCTATCACGGCTCAATTATTTCTACTATACTACATTATTAATTAATTGTACATTAGTTTCTAAGTCTTATTATAAGTAATTGTTTATTTTTGTTTTTAGTGTAATTATAAAGTATATTTCTTCTTCTTTCTACATTTTGGCCACGGTTTAGTTCCTCTTTAGACTATTATCTCTCTGTTCACTATATCACTCTTACCCGTTCTATCTACGTAAGTAATAAAACCTATCAAAACATAAATGTGAGAATTCAATATCACAAATGTGTATTGTTATCGATTTTGCCACAAAATAAATAATATCTAAGTAGGTGTCTAAATTCTATAGATTACTAGCGGACCCGCTCAAGCTTCGCTTTGACTTATGATGCACTTCTTCCCTATCCCTACCCTACCCTGCTTCTACCCTACCCCTACCCTACCCCTACATTACGTCTACCGTACTTCAAGCCTACCCCTACCCTAGTCATACCCTCCTTTTACCCTACCTCTAGGATTTAGGGGTTTGAAAAATAGATGTTGGCCTATTTTCATAGATACCGGATAAGCACAAAAAGTTTCATCAAAATTTTATATATTAGATAGAACTTAGTAGGTATTAAAACTCAAGATTTGACTTAGCTACTGGTCATTTTAAAGATCCTAGAGTTAATACACAATTAGAATCTTATCCTAAGGAATCAGATATCCGTAAGTTTATACACAATATTTGTGATACTTATTTAGCGCTTCGTATCATAGGAATGGAATAATAATCTATACTAATATTATAAAGAGGTAAAGTTTGTAAGTTTGTAAGTTTGTCACATTTTTTAAATGGGGTAATCTGGTCCGAATTTAAAAATTCTTTCACCAGTAGAATGCTACATTATCGGGGAGTGCTATAGGCTATATTTTATATTGGAATCATATATATTAGCCGAGTTATCACAGTTTTTGTCATACAGGTCGGACTGAAAATCCCTTTAAACAGACTTATTCGCATGCGCTGCCTTAATTATTGTGTAAAATTGAAATTAATGTATGGAGACTTTAAGTATCTTTAAAAGTTCTACAAAAAAGTCCGCGACACCATACATCTATCTTCTATATATTAGCAGATATAGTCAAAATCAAAATCAAAATCAAAAATCATTTATTTCAAGTAGGCTCAGTTTACAAGCACTTTTGACACGTCAGTTGACTATTTGTAAAGATTCTACCACCGGTTCGGAAGGCAGGTTCTGCTGAGAAGATACCGGCAAGAAACTCAACAGTTGCTCTTTTGAAAAATTCATACAGTATTATAATTTACAATTAATAACAATTACTGTTTACATTTTTTATAGTTTTACTTTCTGTGTGAAGGTGGAAGCTGATCCAACGACCTTCAAGCATCTTTATCATTAAGGAACTCATCAATGTTGTAGTACCCTCGACTAAGTAGATGTTTTTTAACACATTGCTTAAAGCTATGCATTGGCAGGTCCATCACAGTCTTGGGGATCTTATTATAGAAGAGTACACCCAAATCTACAAAAGATTTTTTTACTCTTTGGAGACGATATGCAGAAATAACTAACTTATGCCCGTGTCTAGTAAGACGTGGGTTTAAATCTCCTTTTCGTTTGTACAAATTAATATTTTGTCTTACATATACTATACTGTTATATATATATTGACAGGCTACTGTTAGTATACCTATTTCTTTAAACTTTTGACGGAGGGACTCGCGTGATTTTAATTGATATATTGCTCGAATTGCTCTTTTTTGAAGAACCCCTTCGTACCCCTTAGAACCCCCTAGTACCCTTTTGTGTTTTAAAAATTATTAATTTTATATTATGGAGATAAGATTTGCCCTTTACAGTATGTTAATTACTTAAATAGTTTCGGAGATAATACAAAATTTCTAAAAGACGCAGAAATTCCGCTATAGGGGTAGGGTAGGGTAGATGTAGGGGTTGGGTAGGGTAGGGTTGGGTAGTGATAGGGGTAGGGTAGGGTAGGGTAGGGTAGGGTAGGGGTAGTAGTAAAGTTGACATCGAAATTTACGCGGACGAAGTCGCGGGCGTCCGCTAGTGTATTTATAAAAGGAATTGGAACATCGTAGTGGTGTTGTATATTTTTCGCCAGAATGAAAAAGTTGGATGTGATTGCGTTTATTGGACTAGAAATAAAAATAGGCAGCGGTTTTCCAGGAAAAGCTCTACCCACGTGAAACAGAGGGAAAAACAGACAAAACCACGGCGGAAAACATAGAATATGTATAAAATTCGTAGGCGTAGCTCTGCTTCTTTATTCTGACATTGATACATGTCGTTCTTCATTCTTTCGTGTTTTGAACAAAACCTTAACGCAAATACATGTTGCAGTTAAATTGCGAATTTAGTTTTCTGATCATTATCTTCTTTAATTAATTTTCTTTATGTAGTTTTAAATTTATTTATTAATAGCTACTTGTGTAATTCTCATTTCTGGATTACGGGAATAAATATAGCCTATGTTGCTGATAATGTTTTTTTCCATTTGTGATTTTTTTCAATCGGTCCAGTAGTTTCGGAGGCTATTCGTATCAAACAGACAAACAATCAAAATCTTACCTCTTTGTAATACATTGGATTAATTTTTACTCTTATTTGTTTGTTTGTTTCTCTAAATAATCTAAGTATTAAGTGTACTTTGTCTTCGAAAAGAAGTTTTTGTTTAATGTGAGAGTGTGAGCTTCTGAACTATTGGTCCTACGGGTCCTATAGTTTTAATGTAGTCTCCATACGCACGTTTCTCGCGTATTTCCATATATATATACCTAATTGTATTTTAAGCCCCCTACCAAGTACCTATTATGGTTACAAAATCCACACCTCTCACAATGGTTTCGTTTTCGAATTTGTTCATTCATTCGGTCTTTACAAAATCAAATTAACTAAGTTTGGCTAGCCACCTATAACTGCTGTGATTGATGGCTTATTTTAGTGAATGCCAAATCACTGTTTTTGGTAATAACGTCAAAAACTAGAAACATCGTCAAAAACTCAATTTAACACGTAACAGTAACATATGCGAATTCCACACACCTCGCCTTTCATGCATGAACGAAGTGAATTTGTAAGAGTAATGTCGTGTGATATTAGTTCGCTCCGGAACTATGTTTTATTTCTAAGTTTTTTTTTTGATTGGCCTCATAGCCTATGTAAGAAATATGTACGCTACGAAGCCTTTACTGGCCTTTAATGGTCATGGTTCAATTTATTACTCTACTAGCGGACGCCTGCGACTATTTCCGCGTGGAATTAAGTTTTTCACAAATGATTTTTCCAATGATTTGATGGAACCATGGATTTTTTCGGGATAAAAAGTAGTCTATGTGTTAATCCAGGCTATAATATATCTTAATACCAAATTTCAGCTAATTCGGTTCAGTAGTTGAGGCGAGAAAGAGTAACAAACATTCTTATCATCAAATTCATCAGTTTTCGCAAATCTCGGGAAACGATGGTTTTTTTCGTGACAAAAAGTAGCCTATTTGTCCAGAGTAAAATCTATTTCTATTCCAAATTTCAGCTAAATCGCTTCAGTAGTTACTAGCGGCGTTATAAAGTAACAAACATCCAAACATTAAAACAAACTTTCGCGTTTATAATATTAGTAGGAAGTAGGATTTTAAAGTGTTCTTTGTATGATTGTATGTATTAACTAAGATTTAATGGGAGTTTATTTGTTTCTTGTTACCGCAGCCATGGCTAATTAAAACATTACCGAAAACGAAGGGCCGTCTAGTGATTTAGGTGTTCTAGTAAAATGTTGCATAGAATCTGTCATTGCCTTTTTTTTATTCTCTACAAGTTAGCCCTTGACTACAATTTCACCTGATGGTAAGTGATGATGAAATCTAAGACATAAGCGGGCTAACTTGTTAGGAGTAGAATGAAATCCACACCGCTTTCGGTTTCTACACGACATCGTGCCGGAACGCTAAATCGCTTGGCGGTATGTCTTTGTCGGTACCTATTTTAAACTAACGCGTTTCCATTTCAGCACCTTAAACTACTTCAAGACTTATCATCGTGTAAAAATGCAGTTGTACCATTTACTTGTTATAAAAAAAAATTAGGAAAGAAAATAGGTAACATATGAACAAAATAACGTGAAGTTTCGTCATCGGGTTAAGTAATGATATCATTAACATTATTTAGTTTTATCCCGCCATGATATCCCACCTACAATAATTAAATGTAGATATATTGTATTTATTATAAAATCTAAGATAACACCTATTATAGAACAGAATTTCAGTAGTAGGTTTCATTATATTCGGTCAATGATTTAGGCTTCTAAGTCAACAGTTGCACAGTTATAATTATAATCAAATACAATAGGTAATTGCGTCACAGCTTAGGCATCTCGCTGACTATGTGGCCACGACCAGAACAAGTAGCCACGAGACCAGTTGAACTAAACTAAGTTAGCTTCAAACACTTAAAGATTTTATACTATTAGATATGTCACTAGCACATCGAAACTGATCCGGACAAAGGTGGCTAATTGTCTTAATTTCATTCAATCGCATAGTAAACAACGAAAATTATTTAAACAAATAGCACCTAAATATTGTCTACAATGTCGAGTTGTGTGTTCGGAAGTTTAAAAGCTATAAACAGGATGTCTCGTAATTAATAGATAGAACGCAAATGGTAGATACACCATCTAATTATCTAAAACTAATTTGAGTAGTTTTCGAAAAATCCAAGTTTTTTCAATTTTTTTTCAGATTTTTTCACAAGACTTGGTAAACTAAACAAACAAACTAACTTAGCTTCGTGTACTTGATTACAGAGGCTTATATGCACGACGGCTCATTGCGTGCGTTTTCTACAAGACACGTAGTTCTGCGATATCGAATTGGGTTTCAATCAAATACAGGCACGCTATTTCTATATTATAGCAACTGCTTTCAGCTCGATAAATTCTTCTACATTGTCAGTTGTTAACTATAAGATAGTTCTGCGAATGCGGTCTAAATTAAATACAAGCACTCAATTTTTATACCCATACTATTTGAGCTTATCAACCCGACAAATGTCAACCATAGTCGTGGTTGTGGTCATAAACTTGGCTGCAGCCCAACTGAAGCATTAGCGACCAAGGCTAGCAGTCACCTAACGTGCGAGGTGCCTTACAGAATTACTTACCTACCCGCCTATTTCCTCGGGCTACATTCGAGACAATCGATCACCGAACAACATACAATTATCGGATACTCTGTTCAAGGATAATTATTACAGGCTGCAACGTCCTGTCCTATTAAAGGCTTGTTCATTTGCTGTTACAGTTTAATTAATGGCCTCACCTCTATTCATTAAAGCCTAACGCCTAGCCTCACAACCTGTTTATAACAGATCTGTCAAAGTGTCATACATAAACACTACATATTACACTCTGCTACACGTGTTAATATACCTAAAATTTAGTATATACTTTAATGGACGATGTTTTTAACAACTTCGTAAAAGTAGAATTTAGTTTTTCTCGAAAATATTTTTTTCTTATGTCCGATTTTAATAAAACAATGCTTCTAAGCCTAATACGCAGGTAAGAGGAAGTGGTGCCAGTGACAGATAAATTGAGGAGCAGACGGTTAGCTTGGTATAGACATGCATTGTGGAGGGATGAAAGTCATATTACTAGAAAAATGTTAAATTTGCAAGTGGAAGGGCACAAGAGGAGAGTGAGGCCAAGGGAGGAAAAGATGGTTGGAGTGTGTGAAAGAGGTCATGTTTGGAAAGAGAGTTGATGATTAAGTAATAAATTGAGATCGATGGAGAAGATTGACATATTTTGCTGACTCCACTTAAGTTGAAATTAAGACAATTAGCCTTTGTTTGCCTCAGTTTCGACATGCTAGTTACATATCTAAAGGTATAAAATCTTTGGAGGTTATAATAAACAGTCATGTTGATGTATGTAAGTTAAATATTATGTATTCCATGGTGGTGTATATGTATTTTTAAGACTTACTCACCTAAAAATATACTGTAAAAATTAAAAAATCCTCTGCAGCAATTTCCTCAACGGAATTGTTATTCTCCTTCGACGTTCGATCTCATCTGATAAAATAATATCGGCCCCGATATAAATTGCTGGAATTCGTGCGTCTGAAGCGAGGGTTCAACGACCTGAATATTTAAAGATATCCCCTTTTGCCTCTTCCCAAACGCCTATGACCCTGTTTCACCTAAATAAGAGAATTTGCGAGCGGAACGTACCGTTTAGTTGGGGCAATTCTTTTCTGCGGACAAAGCGTTCATTGTACGAGTGTTGTGTGCAGCTATACGAGAAAGTCATTTATTTCAAACACCTCTGAAACGTAGACTCTTTACCAATAGTTAAACTTGGACTATTTGTAAAGACTCTATCATCACCTTGGAAGGCAGGTACTGCTGAGAAGCACCTGCTAGTTAAATTGAAAGTAAAATTATTTTATACAAAAATACAAAATACAAAAATCTTTATTGGTTAAACATACAAGTTTTTATACATTTCATTGTTGAAACCTTCTTTTGGGCATGATGGTGTCTGTGACAGAAGGCCTCACTCTTCCATAGCCAATTATAACATCTGTATGTATATTTATTTCAATTAGGCTTAGTTTTCAAGCATTTTTGAAATGTCAGGTTCATCATTATCATCATCATCATAACAATAATGTCATATTTAAAGAGGAAAAACAACTAATGCCATTGAAAATTATCTGCAATTCAGTCAACTGGACCAACCGATACGAACGAAATCGAATTAGAATTACTTCGAATAGTAGTAGTAGTTCAATTATTGTTAGTTTCTTATTGCACAAAACTAATCAAAGGAAGGTAGAAGCCGAAGTGTGTAATGCCCTTCTTGTGCATTTTCTGCACTTTGAACAAAGCAAAAGTAAATAGGCAACTTCTAGGCAAGCGCGCTGCAATTTAGATCTCATCGCAGTTTTCCATCAGGCACGATTGTATATTATTATTATTATTATTTTTTTTTTTTTATGTTATTGTACAAAATACAAAAAGTGTTATATAATTAGGTACATAAAAAGCCATCCTCATAAACTTGGCGTTTTTGTGAGGACGGCGAGTTCACAATTATTTTAATTTGTTATATAAAATAAACTTACCTACACATAATTAGGCACCATATTTTATAATGCATAAGTATGTCCCCTAGCGAAGTGCATATGATATCTTACGCTCGAAGATCGAAAACGCTCAGTGAGCGGAAAAATAGCTCATAAACTGCTGTGGTCACAGTAAAACATCCACATGGCGAAATTCGTGTTATGGCTCTAATGAAAACGCGCACAACGCGTTGTGGCAGTCACAGAAAGACCAAATAGCGATATTCGAATCGTGGCTTACATGCTATTCGATCTCAACGCGTTGTGGCAATAAAGAAAGAATTTTCACGTCTTTCAAGGCGAAAACATTGTACATATACATTTGTTTGTCGTCTTTTGCAACCACATGTTTTGAGCAAATAAACGATGATTTCATCATAATGATTTGAGATGTTTTCGATCTTTGAGCGTAACAGATACAAACATAAACCTGTCTTTCATAAAATAAGAAAGGATATATTTACTAGGAGAACATAACATTAGTTGGGAAATTCGCTTGCAATGTTTTTTTTCTTACTGCCCTATATTCAGTCAACTTCAAAAGCTGTTAGGTAAAGTCGATACAAATTGGTTCCTAGAATATAATCTAGTTGTTGTGCATTTAGTTGTAACGAATTGTTTGCCTGACCTTTAAAGTCAAGGCATTATTTAAGTACCAGGGCGCCACCCTGTGTTGTATAATAAAATATAGTGGAAGCACAAATAGCAACGGAATAGGTAGTTGTGGAATATAAAATGTAACAATAATGACCTTTGACCTTAATATCATTGGAAATGGTTTTTTTTTTTACATAGACTCGTGGGTTCTTCTGGTTTTATATTACATTTTATTTAGGTTTCATATTTTATTTATCTTGCTCTGTGGTACTTACCTACCGCCATAACATTTGTTCTGCTATAAAACAGCATTGCTGAGTTTCTGTCTAAAGGGTGTGTTCTGTCTAGTATAAGAGGGGTAGGGATTAGGGGACACCGCCACGCCGTCCCAATGCGGGTTGGAGGGTTTGAGGTAATAAATAATTAAAACTTTATAATGATACAAAACATTCGGGCTTAATAAATATGCCTAAGGTGCTCTTAAAAAACCTTTTTTTTTCGTCAACTTTCTTAATTATCATAAATCACATTCTAAAATTTTATATAATTTTTCTAGATTTAAACCTCTTTTTAGACGCCAAAAGTGTAATTTGTCGTGAATGGTGTACTAGGAGAACATAGAGACAGTGGAAATGTTGTATTTAAATTGGAAGGCGAGAGCTGACCGATGTTGGCGACCACGTAATTAGTTTCAGCAGTAAACTACACTTGGAACGCTGGGTGTCGCTTACACTGATACTTTATTTCTTCCTTTGCACACTTTTTGTTTATTTATTCATCATATTCAAAAGGTTTTCTAAAACAAATCTAACTTTAAATTCAAAATTATATTTTGTAATGTTTTTAAGAGTATACTATATGAAACCTATTACTTTTATAACACGATCCAACGCTTGCAGTGATTAAAAAATAATGCACTTAGTAAATAAAAAAACTTAATGCTGGAAGTAGTGGAATACTTGTAATGACGGTTGAAGTCAATTAAATTGCAGTCAGTCAAGTTTAATAAGGAATAGACTACTGTTACACATGCTTATTTCAAGCACGAAAGCATGCTATTATTGAGCAGTTGCTACTTATTAGCATGCGTATCGCAACATTGCTAATAATGAGCATGCTTATTTCGAGCTTTCTCAAGAATTAACAGTCGTGCAATTTATGAGCATGCTACTTGCTGCGCGAGTGGAAGCGGGCGTGCTTTTAACGCGTCTGAACAGGTTTGCTTATTGAGTATGCTAGTCGATCAGCAATGCTATTCTGTATTCTCTTCACCTTCATCTCTGCCTGTCTAACACGATACTATAGACAAAGAATGTTTGCTTTGAGCATGCTTGTTCAGGAGCATACTTATAAATAGCATGCTCATTGCTAGTAAATGTAAACTGATGATAAGTATGCTCGTATGGGGCATAGTTAATAGCATATTTTTAGCATGCTATTTTAGAGCATGTGTAACAGTACCTTAAATATTTAGGGAAAACTCAAAAGCCCCTTTTGTTCCTATACAAACGATGCCGTAGCAAACCGGTAGTATAACAAAGTAGAGCATGCAATCTGCAACATTGTCATGTCTGTCAAGTGCGTAGTTCAATATAGTGTAGAGCAGCTTTCCCCCTTTATCTTCAAGCCGTGTGTGGAATACAGATGTTTTATACATTTTATTGCATCATATACGTTTTACTTTTAACTATAATGGAGAATATTCCATCTTAAATATTTGTTTTTTTTTATATTAGAAAATCAGCGCTGCAGATGCAAACACTGCAGCACCATGCTGAGGCAGCGACCTTTTCAGCTGAGATAAAAAAAAAATATATATACTGTATTAGGTAAACTATTATAGAGAATAAAATAAATAGAACAACATAGAGGCTGCACATCGGGAGGTAACATTTGCCCAGGAGTGCAAATCGCGTTTTTTAGTTTTATCTTAATTTTAAGTTAATTTAGTTTTAACTATTTATGTACCAGTTTTAAGCTGAATAAATGAGTTTTATTATTATAATTAAACGAGATTAGTGTATATTATCATCTTTTAATTTGGCTGATAATGCATGGTGAGTTATTCTAAAAGCGCGTTTTACATTCGCGGCGCGAATTCACTGAAACTACGCGGGTGAAATCGCGGGATCTGCCGCTAGTATTTAATATTTATATTAATAGGTACGACACACTAAACATCTACAACGAACCAACAAACGTAACGACATTCGTATACAAAGCACAGTACCAATCTAATTATTATTAGGGTTAGGTTTGTGGTCATAGTGCAGGAAACGGTAAAAGCTAACGTGTAGTGGGGTTAAGAGCGCGCAGCGTGTCAGTACGATATGGATAAAATTTGAAGCGCAAGCGAGACGCCGAATTATGACTTTCACGTGAGTGAAAAGCACGGAGCGATTGACGCGCCACGCAAATTTTTTGACGTGAGCGCCAAAATCATTTTTACCTAATTGCAAGTAAATTAAACAACATAACGAAAAACAAAATGGCCATGTTCAAGATATATACCTAATTTTGTATACAAAACAAAAATTTAAGAAAATAAGTTTGCTTTTCCTGTGATTGAAATGCTTTCAAAATGTGAGCAAAACATGTATTTTTCAAAAAAATAAACTATCGAGAAAAGTTTTACAAATTGTGTATTTTGTATAGTCATAACGAAGCTAACACTTTGAAATATCATTTACCCAAATATCAGGCTCCTAACTTTTCCAGAATCTGAGATCTAGAACCATTTGTAACCACCAAATTACATATTGCACACTCTTAAGGGGTAGGTAAGATTGTAGTAGTGCACATAATATGTTGAAGCGAATCTTGACCAGCGGCCTTATTATGTATCTCAGTGCACAATTCAAAGAATGAGTCACTACACCGATTTTTGTCGTATTTTCGTTTTTGTGATCATCTAATATAGTTATTTCTATAAAATTACCTTGAGTATGTCATTTGTCATCAAGTGGCGATGATCTTTTGTTTTAACTATCGTCTAACATGAATATTTCAACAAAATTATGTAAATATCAGTTTTTCGTTAAAATATCGTTACTACCTGCTACTACTAATGTTACTTTACGTAAAATGACGTTTGTTGTGTCATTTCGTTGAAAACGTTAGATGATAGCAAAAACAAAAATACGATGAAGGACACCTAGTTACATAATAACCCTGCAGGTCTAGTACAATATACATAATACACATCAAAGATATCATAAATGCGTCTGTGAGTTTGTTTGTTACGCACTCACCTAAACTAGCTACATTATCAACGAGTGAGAGAGATGAGCTTTAAACCACACGAGAACAGAAACTAAGCCGATAAAATCGCGTCTGCTAATATAAGGTATTCATATTAGTACGATCTACACTAAACACTGACAACGAACCAACAGACACCAGTGACGTACTGTTCATAACGAGAGTTGTATACAGCTTCTAACGACAGTCGTACACAAAGCACCGTACAAATCTAATCGTTATTATTATTTCACGCCTTCCCTCCGAAATCCGGGCCCGCTGCTGAGTTACAGCCCCGCTGGGATGAAATCTACTCTGAAACTTATATATTATTCAGTCTTTCCTCAGGTATGAATGTTCATTAGTCTGAAAATAAATTCGCTTTCATGTTCAGTGACCTTTTAGGCAACAGCCTCAGTGTATGTCACAACAGGACATAATTATACAGATGGGCTTTTAGCTTCTGAAATCGGGTCACTACATTTGATTACAATGCCTTCCACATTATAGATTTATATGTATTTATATGTATGTGCGAAGTTTGCTTAGACACTAATATTATGATTAGTCTGTTATCATTAACAACCCATATTCGGCTCACTGTTGAGCACGAGTCTGCACACAAGTAGGTAATTAAGAAAATTCTCTGGTATGCAGGTGTCCTCACGATGTGTGTCCTTCACCGTTTGAGAAACGTGATATTTAATTTACTAAAGTACACATAACTGATAAGTTAGAGGGACATGCCCAGGACGGGATTCAAACCTACGTCCTCCGAAGACATTTTCAAATTTCTTATTTATTTTATGTACCTATTATATATACCTTCCTCTTGAATCAAGCTATCTATTGTCGAAAACTGTATTCAAATCCGTTGAATCTATACTAATATAATAAAGCTGAAGAGTTTGTTTGTTTGTTTGTTTGTTTGTTTGATTGAACGCGCTAATCTCTGGAACTACTAATCCGATTTGAAAAATTCTTTCAGTCTTAGATAGCCCATTTATCGAGGAAGGCTATAGGCTATATATTATTCCTGTATTCCTACGGGAACGGGAACCACGCGGGTGAAACCGCGCGGCGTCAGCTAGTAGTTTATAACTTCGAAGCAAACTGACAGCGGAAGTGACTTCATTTTATACTATGTAATGATGTTGATAAGCAATTAACATATAAGTAATTATACAGATTTTTAGTAGTAAATACAATAATATAAAATAAACTATTCTATAGGAATAATTAAATTTTCTATTGCGGTGATAATGGATGCCGGCGCTCGAGACCGTGGTGTTTTCAAGTCCATCCAAAAGGCTTATCCAGCTGTGGACGTCCATCAGCTGTTAATGTTGATGATGATGATGTGGAAAAAACGCTGATGAATGAGGCTTAGTTGAAGTAGAGGTCTCTGTGAAATGTCTCTGTAGAATTCGTCGTGAAAAGTACTACCTCTATGCATACTTTTGGCGCCGCTATATTTCGTTCTGAAGAGTATAACAACCTGCTATTATTAAAGCACAAGACTTTTCAATATCTTTCTGAAGTTGAAGGTCTCTCTGTTTGTTTGGGATGATTTTTCACTCAAGACTAATTGATATTATTGATTGTTTCGTTGTGTTTTAAATTATATGGGCTAATTAATGATCTTAAAGATGATGACGAGATCATTGGGAGCCGGGTAAATTATACACATAAATTGGTGAGCCGATCAAGTTTTGGTAGTTCGTCTTAATTCAGCTTGCACGAGATTACAGAACAGAAAACGCTAAAAGCTAACACTTGTGCATTAGACAATACATTACATAGAGATTGCCTGTATATATAATAGAATAAATTATTATTTTATATTCTTTGTTGTTTTAAGTTCTTGTTATGAATTCTTATTATGAAGGAGTGACTGTAAAAATATTCTAACTTACGTCAACTCTAATGAAATTCTGTAATTTCACTAGCCTGAAGCATTTTACTACATCTATAGTTGCACTACACTGGCAACATAGTAAAATGCCCGTTTTGACGATTTTCACGATTATGAATTTTTGTGAAAATTAACATCAGCTAATTAAATTATTATTAACTAGCGGACGCCCGCGACTTCGTCCGCGTAAAAATTGATGTAAACTTCTCTACCTCTACCTTACCCTGCTCGTAAAACTACCCAACCCTACCCTACCCTACCCCTACCTTACTCCTACCCTAACCCTACCCGTAACCTATACATACCCTATCCTACCTTACCCCTAATCTACCCCTACCCTAGCCCTACCCTACCCGTACCCTACCCCTACCCTATCCCTATCCTACTCCTCCTCTACCCTATACGTTCCATATCCTTCCCCTACCTCTACCTTGCCCCTACCCTACACTACCCCTACCTTACCCGTACCCTACCCTACCCTACACTTTACCTAAATTACCCCTTCCCTACCCCTATCCTATCCCTACCCTCAGCAAAATTGGTCCAGCCTTTTGTGCGTGGTGCAATGACCAAAAGACTATAATTTCCTAAGCGACTTCTATGCTAATACTATAAAGAGGTAAAGTTTGTGAGGTTGTCGGGGGTAATCTCTGGATCTACTGGACCGATTTGGAAAATTCTTTTACCAATAGAAAGCTACATTATTTGCGAGTGTCATAGGCTATGTTTGGTCCTCATATTCACACGGGAACGCGAACCACGTAATTGAAACCGCGGGGCGTCATATAGCGGCATTTCTGCGACTTTCAGAAATTTTGTATTATCTCCGAAACTATATAACTAATTAACATACTGTAAAGGGCAAATCTTATCTCTATAATATCCTTGTGATTATTAAGTAATTTATTTTGACAAGGATTTAAGTTTAGTTGTGTAAATAATGACGTAAACCTTAGTTTAAAATTTAAATAATTTATTAAAGTACTAAAGGTACTATATCTGCTAAAATATAAAAGATAGATATATGGTGTCGCGGACTTTTTTGTAGGACTTTTAAAGGTTCAAAAAGCCTCCATACATTTATTTCAGCTATACGCAATGGTTGAGGCAGCGCATGCGAATAAGTAAGTTTTTCGGTCCGACCTGTAAGAGAAAACTCGCGATAACTCAGTAGTTATATATGATAGAAATATAAAATATAGCCTATAGCACTCTATAGCCGATAACGTAGCATTACCCCATTTCAAAGAATTGTTACAAACTTACAAACTTACAAACTTTATCTCTTTATAATATTAGTATAGATAAGAGTTGCCATTTACCTTGAGATAGTGTTTTATCGAGCTGATCAACTAATTTTAAATTTTATATTGTTATGTTTTATTTATAATAAGTGATTGAATTCACGTGAAATAAGCAAAGTGTTAATAAACAAAGTGTTTGGTGAAGATTGTGAAAAAATTGGCTAAAACTCGTAAACGGCTTAATGGATTTGAATCAGGCATCGAATTACAATAAATAGATTACGGTCGTTGCGGACCCTGACTTTGACAGTTGCTTCATGCATGACTGTTGTTTTTATTTTTAACATGAAATAAGTGGTTTATGCCAAGACAACGTCCATCGGGTCAGCTAGTATTATATAGATGTTAGTTAGAACGGTCGTTTTAGTGCGTCCCATATATAGTGCAACGTAGTTGAATGCACTCTATTGCACTTGCAGCGAGCTCAGTGGAGCCGTTGACCCTGGGCCGATTACGTCAAGTTTAAGGAACGTTCTATACCTGACTTATGTTAGCGACTTCAATATCAGCACAGCGATTCTGTAAAGTTATAGCACTGTAACGTGATTTCTTTTCCATGGCAACTTCGTAGTTAGTGACGAAAAAGTGCATTTTAATTTTGGTATCCCGTAACATATTTATAATTAAAAAAAAAAGCGTGCGTCTTGGGACGCTCGACAGAAGTGATAACTTGAACCTGCTGCCGTATGCATGAGTGAAAGGGAAGCCAGAGCGATCGGCGCCGTAACGCGTTACGTTACGAAGTGGTTTACTCTCCCATAAGAAGTTGTCACTTCAAAAATATCAAAAAGGTGTTATTGACACTTTTAATATACTAGCTGACGCCCAAGTTTTCGTCCGCGTCATTCCCGTTACCGTAATAATACGGGAATAAAATATAGCTTATGATACTCACAAACAACGTGACTTTCTAGTGGTAAAAGAATTTTCAAAATCGGTTCAGTACATTCAGAGATCCCTCTACAATATCACAAACTTTACCTCTTTATAATATTAGTATAGACTACCTTGCTAACAGTTTTCCATAGTAGCTGGAATTTATTTGGTAGGTATTTGGAAGATAGTATAAGTAAATTTAAATTAATTTTCTGTTGCAACATTTTGCATGCATTACTATTCGTATGTTATGTAAATTGTTATGCCAGGTTAGAGAACACTACAATTTGAATATTTAATACATTCTGTTATTTATTTGACACACATCCAATGCACAATATTATACAGACAAATATTAACTAAACTTCAAACGTAATTTTGTGTACTTTGAGCCTGCGATAACTAGACTTACTTCATTTATGTAAACAAGGTAGAAAGTTGCTTGTGCTCTTACCTAAAGGCATGTAAGTACTTGCCAGTTATGGAGGTTGAACTGTGGTAACTTTGAAAAGATACGATGATGAAGATAAAATGATATATAAGAGAGGTGATAGTCCAGTGGATATGAACTTTGCCTTCGATTCTGAGGGCGTAGGTTCAAATCCAGTCCCGGACATGTACTTCCAACTTTTCTGTTATGTGCGCATTTTATGAAATTAAACATCACTTGTCCCGAACGGTGAAGTAAAAACATCGTGAGGAAACCTGAGAATTTTCTTAATTCTCCAGCGTGGTGAAATATTTTCCTCTTTCTGCGAGGAGACTCGTGCTCTGCTACTATGATGTACTTTGGAAAGTAGCAGGATTCAAGGGTCCAGAACCTTATTGTCCAAGGGCAAAGCGTTTTTTTAAATATTTTCCTCAGCATAATGTGAAAAAGCCTCAGTAGCCAGTCACTTAATTTTAACGATCAAACTTCAAGGGTCTCTAGGGACTGAAGGAATGATATGCTGTACCTAGCTATAACATATCAAAAAATTGCATTTTATATTTGACATAGAAAATACATCTTTAAAACCTGTTTTCCAAAGCCACTACAGTCCACCATAATTGGCTACCGGACTTATAAGGGCTGACAATTTTTTTTTCATTTGTAAATTGAGGAATGTCTGATTATCGCAGGTTGTACTGTGTTATACGTTGTATTTATACAATGAACCCTTTTCGGGGCCCGCGGTGAAATTAACATCATTCCATAGCAACCCTTTGTCATCCAAATATGCGCGCGATTTGATGTTGACGACCCCTGATGTAAAGTTATGCCAATGCCGCGAGCTAGATGTCCTGATGAAAACGCAGTTTGGTAAAGTCAATTTGCGGAACGATTTTTATAACTGATAAAAAAACCACATGGTTTTTTTTATCTGGTAAAGTAAGCAAAAAGTTTGACTGCCACGTGACGCAGTAGCTACTGGGTAGTGACCCTGCTTTCTACCCATGGTCGTAGGGTTCGATTCCCACAACTGAAAAATATTTGATGAGAATGGGTTTTCTCCAGTATCTAGGTGTGTTTATGCATAATTTATGTACATACATCATCATCATCATCATCCACGCATATTCGGCTCACTGCTGAGCTCGAGTCTTAGTACGTACGTACACACGTAGAGAATTAGGAACATTCTCATTCTCAGGTATGCAGGTTTCCTCACGATGTTTTCCCACCGTTTAAGACATGTGCTATTTAATTTCTTAAAATTTCAATTTCAATTTTAAAATACATTTCTTTCAATTAGGCTTAGTTTACAAGCACTTTCGAAACGTCAGGTAATAATGTTATTAGGTAATAGTTACAATAGTTATTGAAAACTCGAAATTAGAGCCCACAACAAACTCAGCCAGGGTTTATTTTTTTTTTCAAGTACAAGTAAAGTTTATAGTGATACGAGTTCAGTGACTTCAATTTTCTGAGCGCAATGAAGTCAGCAAATAGCCCAGCTAAACAAACAGCACATAGTTCAAGCATTTACATCACAAACATGGTAATATCTCTGCATATCAGTAAAAATGAAAACTGAATAATTTCGTTCTACACTATCGGAGTTGGAGAAATGAAATGCTAAGCTTTGCCCTTATTCCCACAGCTTTGTCAGTAACGTGACGGATTTAAATAAAAGCCAACCGGTTTTATCGGTCAAATCTACCCGTACCCGTACCAGTCGGGTCAATAGTCCCGATAGCTTGACTCGAGTTGTCGTTACTCGTTAGACCAAGCTGCAGCTTGAGCTTTGGGTTGTTGCACTGGAAATGACACAGTATTTCACATTTACATTACTTGGGTAACGGTTTGTTGGTTTTATTTTGACGGTGCAAAAACAACAATTTGAGGCAAACTGAGTTACTTTTTAGTGTTCCGTACTTAAAAAGTAAAATAACAGAACCCATATAGGATCACCTTGTTGTACCTATATCTGTCTGTCAAAGCCATTAATTTTGGGAACCCATTAATACGTACTCAGGTCTCTCGAATCTGGATATAATACTTTTTATTTAGTTTTCAAATCTGGATTAAACGATCCAACAAATGTGATCTAAACTTGATATTTAAGTAAAATCTACATTGTTGATTAAATAATTAAGATGATTTATCGGTCAAATCTACCTGTACCCGTACCAGTCGGGTCAATAGTCCCGATAGCTTGACTCGAGTTGTCATATTCGTTAGACCAAGCTGCAGCTTGAGCTTTGGGTTGTTGCACTGAAAATGACACAGTATTTCACATTACTTGGGTAAAGGTTTGTTGGTTTTGTTTTGACGATGCAAAAACAACAATTTGAGGGAAATTGAGTTACTTTTTAGGGTTCCGTACTTAAAAAGTAAAATAACAGAACCCATATTATAGAATCACTTTGTTGTATGTCCAAGTACATCCGTCTAACAAGGCCTTTCATATCGGAAACGACAAGTTATCGAGTTTAAATTAAAAACATATACTCGTAGTAACTCAGATCTACTGTCTCTCGAAGCTAAATTAAATTTACTTTTCACAAATCACAGTGTAGTTCACAAATCTAGGCTAACGATATTTAAGTAAAAAAACCATTTTGTTACTTAAATAATTAAGATTAGCTAGATGAAGTTACAGTTTATCAAACTGAATTTAGGAAAAAACTACGACACTGGATTCCTGAACTACGAGTATTTATATTATGTAGCTACTGTACGGAACTCTCAATGGGCGAGTCCGACTCGCACCTGTCCGTTTTTTCATTAGTTAAACTACTAGATACCACACCTGATTTTCTGCGGAAAACTTCGCTAATCACAAAACGATGCTAGGAACACATGGTACAACCCGATGCCTTTTTTTACGCGGGGAAATCTCGCTACGGGAAGGCAATGTCGGACTTCAACCGAATAAAGCCACACGGTGTTCTGACTCGTCACCTGACGGCTAAGCCACGGGAGTTTCATAAGCCACCGCAACCCAGCCAGATCAAAGCGATGCCCTGCGTTAACCTAAGATGTTACTCCAGGCGCATACGGCTTAAGGCGAAATTAAAAGGGCTTTTAGTTAACGGAACCCTAAAAAATTAAGCATGGTTTACCCCACAGTGTATTTCAAAAGATGTAGATGCGAAAGCCTTTTACCCGAAAAATCCTTTGTCAGGCTTGCAAATGAATTTTTTTACGGATCTCTCGGCGTTTTCCCGTGCTGCAGAGCGGCATTGAATTCCTTTTGAATCATTAATAACTTTCAATCCGATGTTCATTTTGCGACGGTGTTACGTATTCTAACAAAGGGGTATGTAGAAATGTAAATTTATGAACTCTGTCGTTCGTTGCGTGTTTGTTTAAATTTGACGGTAGTTAGGAATGTGTGGAAAAATTAAACAAGCTTCAACCTTTCTTGTTAGATTAATATATATTTTTTATAAATGGAACTGTCTGATCTATTTGGTCCAGTAATCAGTGTTCCAGATCTCAAGGTTAAAGTCATGGGTCCGTATATGAAATATTCTTTCTTTCAAGAAATTTTTAATAAAAATTCTCAGCCCGTATTTGGAAAGTTAGAGGCTAGTGTTAGGAGTACACCCTGTACACAGGAGAGTATGTGTTATATTCCGTGCCTTAGAGATAATATCAGGTCATTACCATTAAATCATACACGTTACAAAGTAAAAACAGCACCAGCGTAGTGGGTCTAAAGGGTCTAAAGTTCAGACCCTTTAGACCCACCACGCTGGCGCTGTTCTCAACTCTAAACCCCCTCTCATGTAAGGAGAGAAACCCTGAATAAAATAAAATTTGAGATGTATTGAATATTCTAAAATATTGGAAATTAGCGGACGCCCGCACTTCGTCCGCGTGGAATTCAGTTTTTCACAAAAGCGAACGGATTTTTCGGGATGAAAAGTCCATGTGTTAATCCAGAGTAGCATATATTTCCATTACCAATTTCACCCAAATCGCTTCAGTAGCTGTAGCGCAAAGGAGGAACAAACATACGCACTGACACACAAACTTTCGCCTTTATAATAATTGTGTGATTATCAAAATGATTTCCTTGCATGAATACGAATGCTATCATTTGTATTTGCATTATTTTATGCATCTATTTTATTATTACGTCTCTGGATATAAGGTAAACTATGTCTTACATTAAAGGGTAAAAATAATAAAAATTAAAAGTTTATATGAATAAATGAGAGAAATGAAAATAATAAGAATACGTTTCAATATCTATGATATCCTCAGACTAATTAGATAAAGACCTGCCTCGCAAGACATTATTTTTCTGTCAAAGTATATGATCAACGATCTTATGCGATTATAAACACTGTCTCTATAGAATCGATGTTTCATAGTTTACAATCGTGTCCGTCGGTTAAAAACCTCCGTGAAAATACCTTTTTGTGTAGTTAAATGGTGTAAAAAACTAACAAAAACTGCTAGTTTAGTATAAGATATGTATGAAATCTAAGCTCGTTTTCCTTAGAAAATGGCAGAAAATTTTGTTTGTGAATTTGGGTGCGATACTAGTCCTTATGTATGTAGTAATGAAGTAGCATTGAGTACACTTTACTTTCATACAATCAATAAATAATGCCATCTGTTACCATTAAAACAAATAGGACAGGCGATTTATTGATGATATCTATTGAGGGTTATTGATGACCCGCCACCCCACTTTGATATGAGAAGGTCAAAGACGACCGGTTGTCATAATGTTTTTGTTTATCTATGATCTGGCTGCGTTATTGTTGTTTGGAAAGAAATGGATTGCTTTGTGATATTTGTTTTGCTAGAAAACTGAGTTATTTGTTCCTTTACAAATGAAGTAGGTACGTTTTGGAGTTTTTCCAATAACTAGCCGACCTAGTACCTTCACCTGTGTAGTTCCTGTTTCCGTGAGAATACGAAGATAAAATATATAGGACACTTACAAATAATGTAGGTTTCTAATGGCAAAAGAATTTTCAAAATTCGTTTCAGAAAATATGCCCTACACTATTACTTTATCTCTTTAAAGTAGGTATAGATTAGTAGATGCCGCGTGGATGCCCTTTCCCGTAGTAATACAGGGATAAAATATAGCCTATAGACTTCCTCGATAAATGGGCCATCTAACACAGAAAGAATTTTTCAAATCGGACCAGTAGTTCCTGATATTAGCGCGTTCAATCAAACAAACAAACTCTTCAGCTTTATAATATTAGTATAGATGCACTGTGTTGTGGTCTTATAAATATGGTCTCATGGCAGTGCATTGTAGTGTAGAAAGTTTTTTTTTTTATTCTTTACAAGTTAGCCCTTGACTACAATTTCACCTGGTGGTAAGTGATGATGCAGTCTAAGATGGAAGCGGGCTAACTTGTTAGGAGGAGGATGAAATCCACACTCCTTTTTGGTTTCTACACGGCATCGTACCGGAACGCTAAATCGCTTGGCGGTACGTCTTTGCCGGTAGGGTGGTAACTAGCCACGGCCGAAGCCTCCCACCAGCCAGACCTGGACTAATTAAGAAAATCTCAATCTGCCCTGCCGGAGATCGAACCCAGGACCTCCGTTTTTGGAAATCCACCGCGCATACCACTGCGCCACGGAAGTCGTCGAAGTGTTTTTGTAGCAAGTGTTCTGTAATAGACGATGGGTTTCCGCTGCATATCCCGTGTACTTTAAAGAACTCATTCCTTGAATGGCCCTGTAGTAGGGCCGATAATGAAGATATTTATATTGTTCAGAGCGATAAGGTTGGAATTATAAAATACGAAACAATTAAAAGTCAATATCACGTGTCATAAAAGGAAAAACATAATGAGGAAACCTGCTTAACAGAGAATTTTCTTAATTCTCTGCGTGTGTGAAGTCTGCCAATCCGCATTGGGTCAACGTGGTGGACTATTGGCCTAACCCCTCTCATTCTGAGAGAAGACTCGAGCTCAGCAATGAGCCGAATATGGGTTTATAATGATAACGATGATGAAGCTCGAAGCTCGAACAAACCCCGACATAAACTATTTAAACAATAAAAAAATATTCAAATTACTTTTCATAGACATTTTATGACATTTGTCACAAAAATTTGCGAAATTCAAGCGGAAATCTTGCGGAAATCACAATTTTCTTGGTGATTCTATTCAATATAAGGAGCTTGCAGTAAATAATAAATCAAGAAAATGTCTGAAATTGAACCAAGAAAGAGTAAAGTTTCAATGATGCACCTCAAAAGCCAGTCCACCAAGTCACAGATAGGCTTCGGGAACAAATCCATGAGTAGGCTGAGAGTCCGAAGACAGTCGTATGGTTTTGCAGGAGTGCCCGGCATACGGCCTGTGGAGAGATCATCTCAGGTATTTTTTTTTTATGTATGATAGGCTCGCGTTTGAATTTAGAACTATGCCTGCCGTTTGTCTGATGGAAAGCAGCAATAGGGTCTAAAGTGGAGTAAAGATCCTATTCACTCTTGTTTTGAAGGTGTTAATATGGGAAAATATTTTTTTTTCTTTCTATCGGGTGGTTAATGGTTTGCAGGTTATGAGGTAATCGTCCTATAGATAGAGCATGCGTCAACAAATAGCGGTGCATTCGATGTAACAAAAGAGTTTAATATGTCTTTTTCTCTTGAAAAGATATCTTATCAAGCATACTGGGTCAGGCTATGAAATATTAGGTGTTTCTGTAATTCTTTTTTATTCATTATAATTAAATAAATATAAATAATTTATAGTTATGCCGTTCGGCTCCTATAACTTGACTTGTCAACACCTTGTTATGTGTTATAAGTTATAGAAAATACTACCGAGCACCCTGTATAGTATACATTTATCTTTTTTAGGTTGCTATCGAGTTCAAACGGCCTATTTTGAGTTATTTACCAACTTACCAGCTCGATCCAACTTATAAGTTCCATGTTCCAACGGTACAGAAGTTGACTGCTGAACTGCTTGATGAGCTGTGGACTGGCCACAAGTATAATGTGCAGGTGACTTTTGATCGATTATTATTTTATTTTTGAAGTGATAACTCCTTATGGGAGACTAAACAGCTTCGTAACGTAACGCGTGGCGGCGCCATTCTGTTTATGAGATTTCATAATGAATGACCTTTATATTTTAAGATTGTGTAAAAATCACGAAAAAGATTACGAAATATGATTTAAGAAACTTTAAAATTTAACCTGAAAACAGGGTTCGGGCATTCTATTCTATTCGTTTCTATTCTGTTCTACTATGTTCCATTCTGTTACATTATATTTGACTTTCCATACAAACTTTGACCAACCCCTATTTTACCCCTTTCTCTTTTCTATTTTAAGGATAAAAAGTCGCTTAATTCTTCGAGGTCCCATTTATCATAATACCTACAAAAATTCATTTTGATCGATTCAGCCGTTTAGCCGTGAAAAGGTAACACAGACAGACAGACAGACTTACTTTCGCATATATAATATTAAAACGGATTGAATCACTGTAAGTGTCTTATTGTAGTTGCCTCGTTGGTTCAGTTGTTGTGTAGCGTCGGATCACGAGTTTCTGATTTAGACTCCTGCGTCGGGTTATCAAATTTTCAGCTTTGTCATCTTAGGAATTATCTTTACTCTTGTACAAGAAAATCTGATAGTGGTCGTTAATTTATTTACTTATTAGTCTAAGCTTCTTATCCCCTTATCTATGATTTTTGAGGCTGAAAACAATAATAATTAGTAGTTGCCCAAAAATTGACCAGATAACCTTATAGTTATTTTGGCATCTTCTTCTTCTTCTTGGTCGTATTCTTCATTGCTGAAGGTCGTGTCCGCACTGCAGTCCCTCCGATGCGTTGTTAACGATTCCCCTCCACACAGTCCGGTCCTCAGCTTTTCTAATGGCTGTTGTTACAGGGAGTCCAGTGAGTGACTTAACCTGGTCAGACCAGGGGGTAGGTGATCGGCCGCGTGGTCGTTTCCCTTGCACCTTGGCATATTTTATGGCATATTATTTTGGCATATTTTATGAAAAAAAAAGCTTTTAAAAAAAGCTCATAAATATATATAAAAAACAAAAAAAACACACATACAGCCGAACGCCTCTTCCTTTTTGGAAGTCGGTTAAAAATAGATTACATTAGTTATTATTACATTAATTGTGTATATTTATAGGATTCCCCGGCTCTAGCGCTCCGCATAGCCGGCGAGTTGATGCGAAAAGTGAAAGCAGTGCAGTTCAACCGATACCGCATCATATGTGTCGTCACTATAGGACAGAGGAGAGCTCAGAGCTACAACAATGCCGTGTCCTTTTTATGGGACCATGAGAGGGATAACTTAGTTGATGTCCAAAGAGAAGTCACCACTGCTTTTATTCAGGTTACAACTTTTGGTGTGTACTTGGACTAATACCACCAACGACTTACAACAAGGACATAGGCCTTTTGTAGTGACTTCCAAACATCACGATCTTGAGCCGCCTACATCCAGCGAATCCCCGCGATTCGCTTGATGTCGTCAGTCCACTTTGAAGGGGTTCGACCAATACTGCGCTTTCCAGTGCGGGGTTGCCATACCTGCACCTTGAGACCCCAACGTCCATCGGCTCTTCAAACTATGTGCTCCGCCCATTGTTCAGCTTCGCGATTCGTTGAGCTATGTCGGTGACTTTGGTTCTTCTGCGGATATCCTCATTTCTGATTCGATCACGCAGAGACACTCCGAGCATAGCTCGTTCCACCGCCCGCTGTGACTCTGAGTATGAGGTAAAATACATTACTATTTACGAATATTTGTACATTCGTCAATGGAAATGTATTCAACTAACCAATTTTTTTACTTATTATTTATAAGGAGGCTATAGGCTAATTATTTATATTGAGATGATCACAGAAGGGTAAAAAGAAATTAAACTACTATACTGTCCCGGAGATTAATTTTAATATCTAATTAATTATTCATTATGCTAATTTAATCATGTTTTAAATTATTGACTTATTATGTTATGAATTTATTCAATATATTGATTGTTAATTTTGTTATTTAATAAATTACATGAATCTTTTGTATTTTGCTTTTATGATTTAATATTATGGTTATAATATTTTCAAAAAATATTACATCAAAAAAAAGTCAATGGATGCTTGCTTATGGGCGTTTGATAAAAAGTAACAGTCATTCGCCATCGTATCGTCACTTTTACATAATTCTAAGTAATCAAAGAGGGAAAATGGAATGGTAGTTGTGCTTCCTTTAATCCTTTTTATACATATCTACGTATGTATGTTCTGCTTAGTATATTTGAGGGATTATAGTTTCAGTTTGAAGTAGCCATGTTTGTAAGCGAGTTCAAACATAACGAGCGAAATGAAGATTGCAGAAATGCTGGCAACTTACGTTAGTAGTTGTAGAAGCTGTTTCAATTTGGTTTCTTTAAAATTCATGCCCTCATTTCCAAAGGATTGCGATACGTTCTTTCACCGTATTTGTATTTTCAATTTCTTTGGCGTTTTCTTTTCTCCGCTTAAAATAACATGATATTTCTTTTTTATTACTTTTTGAATCAGTCTTTTTGCTGATTATACACTGTTACTCCTTATACATTTTTAACAGGCATATATTAGCTTCACAACTCAACTATGTATGTAAGAAAATCAAATCTTGGAATCTTAATTTGACCAACTTCCCGGCCTTCCATTAGGATGGAATTTTGCACATGCTCTGAGTTCTAATAACAATATATGACTTGCTAAGAAAAGTCATTACAAATCCAAGATGGCAGACTGGCTGTTTGAAATCCACCCCCATGATATGGATATCAAATGAAAGGGTTTGCTGTCAGGAATACGAAACATACGAAAAATTGTCACGTGACTCTTTTTGTAATTTTTATAATCAATATTTGTAATTTTTAGTGCATCCTTAAGGCGTCCAGTTTCCAGTTTAGTAAAGCTAAAGTAACAGTAAAAGTAGTAAGTAGTAAAGAAGACTTGTATCTTTCCGTGATTAAGACCGTCACTTTTGCTTTATGACGTTACTTACGATGAAGAAACTGGCCGCTAAAGTTATTATGACACCTATTTTTTGTCAATTTTCTTTTTACTATGGAAGTGTTGAAAGTCATCTATAGTGCTGCGTGCAGGGCATTTATTTGATTCTGCTTCTTTTTTGTTTGATATCATGAT